>NW_007377587.1:114612-120810 GCF_000475195.1 Diaphorina citri
AAAAATCTGTTGTGAACATCACACGACTTTCCTTATCCTATTGAATGATGCTTATTTGAGTGTTCTTTTACCATAACTTTTACAATATGTCTAACCGTTTTGTCGCTATAGCTGAAAACCGCCAAAAAACGGTCGAAATCTGTCCAAAAGCGGTCAAAATACCGCCAAGCGCAGCAACCATCTCAACCAAATGTTGTGTGTTGCATCCTTGTCACATTTGTGAACTACATACCAAATTTCAAGTCTCTAGCTCATACAGTTCCCGAGATATTGTTAAACTAGACCGAAAACTACCAAAAAGCGGTAAAATGCCGCCAACCAATGCACCGATCTTAACCAAAAGTTTTGAGTCGTATCATCCTTGTCAGATTTGACATCTACATACCAAATTTCAAGTCGCTAGCTCTTACCGTTCTCGAGATATTTTGTTTACAGACAGACACACAGATACACACACAGATCAATGGCTGAAACTTTGGATTTAGGCTCTTGGGACCTCAAAACGTGTTTTGGCATCAAAAACTGACCATCGAAAATTTGACCCGATTACATTAGGGTTTATTAGTGCATGATTATAAACTTTTTTCACACAAGAGCTTATTTTATCAATAATGATGAAATAAGCTCTTCGTGCTGTTATTTTACTGGTTTTGGTTTTCAAAATTTGAAATTCGCGCCACTCTTATGAACACCATGTTGTGCTTTTTTTATTTTTTTTAAGGATACACATCGGGATCGTTACTTCCCCTCCCCTACCTTATACCTCCATGCATCTACCTACTAACCTATAACTATACCAAATAACAATCTATATCTACAAACCGACTAAACCGAGATGTAATTGGTAATTCTGGCATTAGATCTCTACACAAATCTAATGAGAGTAATGAGCAATAGGTAGTAGCTTCTTAGTATGTTTCGGATAGCACAGGCCTTGCACATGATTTCTACCAAGGTCTAAAATTTCAAGATAAAGCTGTTGAAATGTTTGTGAGGCCAATTTTCAGTAGGTGACTAGGAAATGGTAGTGTTAGTCAGTCGTATAAAAAAAAAAAATAATAATAATAAATAAATAAAAAAAAAAATAGGCGGGTTACACTAATTATACCTACCAGTTTTATTACACTAATTGTACCATAGAGGAAAAGGTAACATTCAAGAAAACTGCCGCTTGTAAAATTTCTTTTCCTGCATTTTTGGATATTCTCTAAAATTTTGATCTGCCTTGGGCAGAACATAGAAGAATCTTAACTAGCTACCAGTGTTTTTACAAAGTGTAGCATTAGAGGCGTATGAGATGAGTGAACTTCTATTCAATGCAGATACATTCCATCTTATTATTAGTTCCTATCTAGCATTTTTTGGCTATCGCAATCAAAGCTTTCGGTCGAGATTTGTTACACGAATCTGTAACCTATCTTTAACTCTCAAAACAGACCACAATTTGGTCAAATTAAAAAAACACACAACCCAAAAATGGCGGGGCCATTGAACTCGAGAAATTCTTTGATTTATAGAGGCAGGTATTCGGAACATTCTTTCGATGATCTCAAGTAGGTATGTTTTTGCTTTTCAGGCAACTCGAAATTTACTCGATGAATCATTTCGGTTCATTTTCTTTAAGGTTTTGTTTTGGGGGCTGGACTCTGGATCTGGAGGTTGTTGGTTCGAGTCTAAGTCAATTCATAAAATTTAGCGTAGTGCATTAAGCGGGGAACGACATTTATGACACGCATTTGTGTTTAACAAAATTTTATTAAAATTCCTTGTGGAAAAATAAATGAATGAAATAACTTTGGGTTACCAGATTCCGGACATTATTTACTGGTGACATCAATATTGAATTCCCATAATTTGAATTTCCGCCACTGCTGACGTGTGTAACGACCTAAATATTTCAACACCCCCAGTACCCTCTTCCCCCCTCTCCCCACCTTTCCCTAGCGCACTGCATTGGAAAATCAATACTGATGGGAAGAAAGAAAAGCATCCTCTCTCTCTCTCTCTCTCTCTCTCTCTCTCTCTCTCTCTCTCTCTCATAATATCTCTACACCATGTGTTCAGTGCTAAGATTATTATTATAATATAATTGCAAACGAGTTGCCTCTTTATTTTAATTTTACATGTGCAATGAAGTACAAAAATGGGTGAATAAAAGAAAAATGGGTAACCAATAAAATAAAATAAAATAAAAAGTAGGGGGTAACAAAATTAGGAACCTAATGGGAAAAAATTATCAATGGTAAAATGAAACAGGAAACCTTCACTTGAGAAATAAGGATCCATTTCAATCGGTGATTTTGCTGGAGTTATGGCATCTCCACTAATTTTCACAACACTGTGTGAAAAAGTACATTTAAAAAATTGGTGATGACATATTTCCTGCAGTATCAAATGAACATACATGTAGCTTTTAGCTTTCTTTGCGAGATATTGGTAAAAAAACATATTGAAGTTAATAGATTCCTCAATTTAAACTACAATGAATTTTTCTAAATAAACTAATACGAGTAGTTTTATCAAATTATGTAGTTTTATTCATACACATTTTTATATTCAATATGAAATTGACAACAATAAGTATAGTAGTTTACTAGTAGTTAGTAGTAGCCTACTAGTAAAGTTACTTTTCAATCGTAGACATTCGAGCAGTTTTGCCCACGTTTTGTGGACCATAGAAGGTCGTGTGCTGTTCGCACCCGGTTTTTCTAAACTTGTATAAGATCAACAACCTCGTATAGAGCTTATTATGCTATAGGATAGACGCTGCGAGTATTTTGTCGAGAGGGCCGTAACTTATCTTTGCAATGAAATATGCGTGTGGTGAACTTGGCTTTTGCTGGTGATTTTAATAGTTTACCTGTCTTGTAAGCTCTGGGGTGCGGGTTTGATTCCCGCCCGAGGCGAACTTAATCGGCTTTATCCTAAACAGGTAAGGTTCAGTCTCGAAACGGCTGGCTTTCTTCTATCCTCTCTTCTTCCTTTCTTCGATTTGGAACGATAAGACCTCTTTTAGATACACTGTCGATAATGTTCATTTAGGTACTTAGTTTCAGTTTGTGTTCCTTGAAAATAGTTGAGTGAGCTTCAGCTAAAGAAATCAGTGTAATGAAGATTGAGAGTTTTGACATCTCCACTAATTTGTGAAAAATTGCACTCAAATTTCACCAAAGCAGAAGCATAAAAATGAAATCATTAAAATGGTCATGGTGTTTTTGAAATATCAGCATTTGATATCTGACCCGCTTTCTAGTGTTCAAATAAGACCTTTTTTACCCAAATACCTAATTTATCATTGCATCAGGACTCCTAACTCCTATGAAATCAAAGGAAGCCCAAACTACCTATTTGTGTGAAATGGAGTGAATAAAATCCTGAATAAAAGACCCTCGGACAATGCAGAAGGACTGACCCAAAAAATCCCAAAATTCAATCATGGTCAAAAAACCTGAAGTGATTCAATTCCAAATTCAATAAAAACCCTTCCTCATCTTCTATTGATGCTTGCATAATTGGGGACAAAGGTGTGCTTTCAGGTTACTTTAGAAGAAATAATATGGGGTAAGGACAATAAGAGAATAAGGAAAGGTTAAAAGGACGTAACTGTTAGGTTCTATCTGTAGGACTTAGGCCCTTTTGCCACAAAATGGAACAATGATGCTCAAGATACCTAAATGGCATAACTCTGTTTTTGAAGAGAAATAGAATCTTGTGTAGGTAAGTGTATTCCAGGCACATCTTACTGTTTATTTGAAGTTGAATCAAAATTCCAAAATAATTATTGTTCTACTAATGATGATGATTTTGCTGATGATTAATAATAATTATGATGTATAATAATCATGAGTTAAATATGGCTATGGCGCCTGGATGAAGCCAATATAATTATGTAAATAATGTATGTAACCATAGGTACATTATGTTACCTAATAAGTATCTATATTATTGTCTATACATATTTATAATACTGTATTTGTATATCTTTATTAATTTCATGATTATAATGTATTTAATTCATGAAATTCTGTAAATACTTATGTGGCCATATATTCAATGTACATAGGTATTCATTTTCATAGTTGCCCATTTGGCGCTATTTAAGTATTTTATATTTCACAGAGCGTTTGTCTGTGTTTTGGATATTTACCGGCCCCGCTGACTGGATAGAAGCCAGAAAATTTTGGAGTCTTACAGATTACATACCTATGTTGGAAATGTGCGTTACCTTATGGATGACCCAGAAAAGTAAATTCGATATGACCGACTTTTTCCCTATGGAATTTAATAACTAGCAAAATCACCACATTTCCCAATATTTAATAAGGGAGAGAGAGAGAGAGAGAGCAAGAGGGAGAAAAAGAGATAAAATTAAGTAGGTAAATAAATAAAACGAAAAATCCTCAAGTAAACAGTCTTGGAACTCACTGTTCGTTCAAAACCTGGACAAGAATTTTGTTAAGAAATTTGCCCTTCTTGTTGGTCTATCAGACGCTTCGGTAGAGAATTCATGACCAATCTCACCTCAATACCACAACCGCATAATGATCCAGACAACCTACTACCTACCAACCTAACTAATCTACCTACCTACATAGCTATGTATCTATGTACCTTACCTAGCTACCTACTCCTTATCCATCTACTCAAGGAGCTCAAGTAGTGGAGGGAGGGTACCCTATACCTCATGTGTTATAAAAACGTATCCTGAAAAAAATGTAAACAAATCGCCATGTTGTGCTCATAAGAGTGGCGCGAATTCCAAATTTTGAGAACCATCGGGTTGGGTTTATTAGTGCATGATTATAAACTTTTTTCACACAAGAGCTTATTTTATCAATAATGATGAAATAAGCTCTTCGTGCTGTTATTTTACTGGTTTTGGTTTTCAAAATTTGAAATTCGCGCCACTCTTATGAACACCATGTTGTGCTTTTTTTATTTTTTTTAAGGATACACATCGGGATCGTTACTTCCCCTCCCCTACCTTATACCTCCATGCATCTACCTACTAACCTATAACTATACCAAATAACAATCTATATCTACAAACCGACTAAACCGAGATGTAATTGGTAATTCTGGCATTAGATCTCTACACAAATCTAATGAGAGTAATGAGCAATAGGTAGTAGCTTCTTAGTATGTTTCGGATAGCACAGGCCTTGCACATGATTTCTACCAAGGTCTAAAATTTCAAGATAAAGCTGTTGAAATGTTTGTGAGGCCAATTTTCAGTAGGTGACTAGGAAATGGTAGTGTTAGTCAGTCGTATAAAAAAAAAAAATAATAATAATAAATAAATAAAAAAAAAAATAGGCGGGTTACACTAATTATACCTACCAGTTTTATTACACTAATTGTACCATAGAGGAAAAGGTAACATTCAAGAAAACTGCCGCTTGTAAAATTTCTTTTCCTGCATTTTTGGATATTCTCTAAAATTTTGATCTGCCTTGGGCAGAACATAGAAGAATCTTAACTAGCTACCAGTGTTTTTACAAAGTGTAGCATTAGAGGCGTATGAGATGAGTGAACTTCTATTCAATGCAGATACATTCCATCTTATTATTAGTTCCTATCTAGCATTTTTTGGCTATCGCAATCAAAGCTTTCGGTCGAGATTTGTTACACGAATCTGTAACCTATCTTTAAATCTCAAAACAGACCACAATTTGGTCAAATTAAAAAAACACACAACCCAAACATGGCGGGGCCATTGAACTCGAGAAATTCTTTGATTTATAGAGGCAGGTATTCGGAACATTCTTTCGATGATCTCAAGTAGGTATGTTTTTGCTTTTCAGGCAACTCGAAATTTACTCTATGAATCATTTCGGTTCATTTTCTTTGAGGTTTTGGGGGCTAGACTCTGGATCTGGAGGTTGGTGGTTCGAGTCTATGTCATAAAATTTAGCGTTGTGTATTAAGGGGGGAACGACATTTGTGACACGCATTTGTGTTTAACAAAATTTTATTAAAATTCCTTGTAGAAAAATAAAAAAAAAAAATAAAATAACTTTTGGTCACCAGATTCCGGACATTATTTACTGGTGACACCAATATTGAATTCCCATAATTTGACTTTCCGCCACTGCTGACGTGTGTAACGACCTAAATATTTCAACACCCCCAGTGCCCTCTTCCCTCCGCCCATCATAACTAAAAGGTTACGGCACGGCGATCCCTTTCCACCCCTCT
>NW_007377587.1:121083-140988 GCF_000475195.1 Diaphorina citri
CTCTCTCTCTCTCTCTCTCTCTCTCTCTCTCTCTCTCTCTCTCTCTCTCTCTCTCAAAATATCTGTACACCATGTGTTTTTTCCTCTTTATATTCTTCTAGAATTTCCACATTTTCCATCAGAAGAAAATTCTCCCAAGACATTTATGGCATCTCATATCGTTTCCTTGACATCGAGAAGGCTTTCGACATTTTCTCCTTGTGTGACTCCCCCTGTCTCTCTCTCTCTCTCTCTCTCTCTCTCTCTCTCTCTTTCTCTTTCTCCTTCTCTCTCTTTCTCTCCTCTATTGTCTGTTCTTCGATGTTGTCCTTGCATTTTCAAAAACATTCCCAAGGTCCCTTTATTCAAGATAAAAAAATAAATAGGTAAATAATAAGAATCATAGAATTAATATTTAATTTGATTGAAAAAATTCTAAGAGGCGTTTTTCGCTTTCAAAAATGAATTTACCCCGTCACCAAACGAGTTTTAAATTAGTAAAAATCAAGAACAAGAGAAAAACATGACAAGTTGTATTACAGTTAATTTGAGTTTGCTTTTATCATGACTTGCACCATGTAAACCTTTACAGGAACGTGGCATACAAACACGACAAAGTTCTGTAATCCTGGGTCTGCAATTTAAATAATAAATCGTAGACGAAAAGCGTTAGAACAAATTACACGTCTAAACTTTGAAAACGGGATACCATGTCAAGTACTAATTAATACTAAAAATAAGAAGAGGATAAGTCTTCACTTGACTAAATAAACGAACCCAATTTCGGGGATTGAGTCTAACATATGTACAAGTCCCCATTCTCTATCTCCCCTATTTCGGGGATTGAGTCTAACATATGTATAAGTCCCCATTCTCTATCTCTCCAATTTCGGGGATTGAGTCTAACATATGTACAAGTCCCCATTCTCTATCTCTCCAATTTCGGGGATTGAGTCTAACATATGTACAAGTCCCCCCCCATTCTTGAGTCTAACACATGTATAAGTCCCCATTCTTGAGTCTAACACATGTATAAGTCCCCATTCTCTATCTCCCCAATTTCGGGGATTGAGTCTATCATATGTATAAGTCCCCATTCTCTATCTCCCCAATTTCGGGGATTGAGTCTAACACATGTATAAGTCCCCATTCTCTATCTCCCCAATTTCGGGGATTGAGTCTAACATATGTATGTATAAGTCCCCCATTCTCTATCTCCCCAATTTCGGGGATTGAGTCTAACATATGTATAAGTCCCCATTCTCTATACATCTATCAGACGGCATTCCATCAAATGAAAATAACAAATACTCGACCATACAGCTCTAATACCTATACCCTGTATTATGGTAAAAAGCAATCCCAAAGATGAACAATTGTACATAAATAGCTAATACCTAGGTACATAAATTTATAAATAGGTACTCTGGTTGATTATTTACCACTTTTGCGGATCCAAGATATCACCTCATTTCTTAAGCCGCCCCAGATGTGAGAGGAGAAGAGAGAGAGAGAGAGAGGAGAGAAACATTTTGAGTTATTTTTTAATCACAGAATATTCTCTCCTCTAACCATTCGAGAGAGAGAGAGAGAGAGAGAGAGAGAGAGAGAGAGAGAGAGAGAGAGAGAGAGAGAGAGAGAGAGAGAGAGAAAAGAAGGAGAAGAAAAACCAGTTCTCCAGCCATAAAACATGTTTAGTACAGAATCCATCATGGAATCATGAAACATCGTACAGGGTGAAACTGGTTCCTCATTTCTGAAAAACACAATTTTTTTTTACATACAGGGTGGTCGTTTTTTTTATTTCAATGTTCTTTATCCTCTCGGAAATCTTCATTTTTGTCCAAAATAGACTGTACTACTGTACTAACCATAGGAAAAGTTGGGAAATTTTGAGGAAAAGAAATAGGCACACAAAAACATGACACTGATTTCATCCTGTATAAAATTGAGGTAGGGGGGATATGAAAAACACAATTTTTTTACATACAGGGTGGTCGTTTTTTTTTTTAATTTCAATGTTCTTTATCCTCTCGGAAATCTTTATTTTTGTCCAAAATAGACTGTACTACTGTACTGACCATAAGAAAAGTTGGGAAATTTTGAGGAAAAGAAATAGGCACACAAAAACATGACACTGATTTCATCCTGTATAAAATTGAGGTAGGGGGGATGAGGTCCATGATTTTTTTTTTCTTTTTTACACAAATACCTAATTTATCATTTCATCAGGACTCCTAACTCCTATGAAATCAAAGGAAGCCCAAACTACCAATTTGTGTGAAATGGAGTGAATAAAATCCTGAATAAAAGACCCTCGGACAATGCAGAAGGACTGACCCAAAAAATCCCAAAATTCAATCATGGTCAAAAAACCTGAAGTGATTCAATTCCAAATTATTATTTTAATTTTTTGTTTTTGTTGTAATCAGATATCATTATTACATATATCATTATCTACAATGATGATATTGAAAATTTACATGAGCATACTATCAGAGAATGAAACTGAAATTATTTAATGAACTCCCCATCCGTGGCACAAGCTCCGGCTTTTACGGATGGGTATACCATTTGTTGCCTATTTATTTAACTGAGAGAATTGTACTAAAAATCTAATAAATGGAAACTTATATAAAAAAAAAAAAAAAAATTCAATAAAAACCCTTCCTCATCTATTGATGCTTGCATAATTGGGGACAAAGGTGTGCTTTCAGATTACTTTAGAAGAAATAATATGGGGTAAGGACAATAATAGAATAAGGAAAGGTTAAAAGGACGTAACTGTTAGGCTCTATATTCTGTAGGACTTACTCACTTTTGCCACAAAATGGAACAATGATGCTCAAGATACCTAAATGGCATAACTCTGTTTTTTGAAGAGAAATAGAATCTTGTGTAAGTATTCCAGGCACATCTTACTGTTTATTTGAAGTTGAATAAAAATTCCAAAATAATTATTGTTCTGCTAATGATGATAATGATGATTAATAATAATTATGATGTATGATAATCATAAGTTCAATATGGCTATGGCGCCTGGATGAAGCCAATATAATTACATATGTAAATAATGTATGTAACCATACATTATGTTACCTAATAAAGTATACTATTAGGTATGTACTATGTCTATGTGTTCGTATGTTTGTAATATGTTCTGTATTTGTATATCTTTATTCTTTTCATGGTATGTATCAAATTCATGAAATTCTGTACATACCTATGTACCTATGTGGCCATATTCAATGTATATATTAATTTTCATATGTTGCCCATTTGGCGCTATTTAAGTATTTAATATTTCACAGAGCGTTTGTCTGTGTTTTGGATATTTGCCGGTTACCTTATGGATGACGCAGAAAAGTAAATTCCATATGACCGACTTTTTCCCTATGGAATTTAATAACTAGCACATTTCCCAATATTCAATAAGGGAGAGAGAGAGAGAGAGCGAGAGAGAGCAAGGGAGAAAAAGAGATAAATAAAATTAAGTAAATAAATAAAACGAAAAATCGTCAAGTAAACAGTCTTGGAACTCACTGTTCGTTCAAAACCTGGACAAGAATTTTGTTTAGAAATTTGCCCTTCTTGCTGGTCTATCAGACGCTTCGGTAGAGAATTCATGACCAAACTCATCTCAATACCACAACCGCATAATGATCCAGACAACCTACTACCTACCAACCTAACTATCTACCTACCTACATAGCTGTCTATGTACCTTAGCTAGCTATCTATAATCTATACCTACTCCTTATCCATCTACCCAAGGAGCTCAAGTAGTGGAGGGAGGGTACCCTATACCTCATGTGTTATAAAAACGTATCCTGAAAAAAATGTAAACAAATCGCCATGTTGTGCTCATAAGAGTGGCGCGAATTCCAAATTTTGAGAACCATCGGGTTTATTAGTGCAGACTCCTAAGATATCGATTTTGATTCCCTACACTCTGTATCCCTAGCAGCATTTTGTCTCAGTTCACACCCAGGTCTGGCAAAGTCTGTACGTCGTCACACGAAAATATACCCACCACTGCCAGGAAAAAAATACGCTGGAAGCCACCATAAATCTGAAGCTCACACAGCACACCAACCTTATGACTTATGGCGTTTTAACACAGAACATTACATGACTAATGAGAAAACACTAATGGAAGATATTCTCCATTTCGAAAAAAAAAAAACTCAGTAATAATAATATCACGAATATTCCGAACGAAATAAAGTATATTAATTACACGCATAAATCATGTGCTTGAAAATGAGCCAAAAAATGAACGAAGAAAAAACTAAAAATCTCGAGTTCGACCCGAGATGCGGCGAAAATTGTAGAAAAATATAGAGGTCATGTTCCGAAATTTGAAATTGGTATAATTTTGAAAATGAGCTTGCATGTGATATGAGGAGTTGATTGAGAAATAATTAGACATCGATGAAGATTAGTTGGTCTGTTCGGATTTTTGGATACAAAAACCATGTAAAAACAGGAAAAAAAAAACTCTAATAATAATATCACGAACATTCCGAACGAAATAAAGTATATTAATTACACGCATAAATCATGTGCTTGAAAATGAGCCAAAAAATGAACGAAGAAAAAACTAAAAACAAGCTGGGCCCGTCCCTCCGGGAATTTTTTAGCCCGTAGTTTATTCGATCATGGTTAAAGAATACCTTTGTAGCGAAAATTGTAGAAAAATATAGAGGTCATGTTCCGAAATTTGAAATTGGTATAATTTTGAAAATGAGCTTGCATGTGAGGAGTTGATTGAGAAATAATTAGACATCGATGAAGATTAGTTGGTCTGTTCGGATTTTTGGATACAAAAACCATGTAAAAACAGGTAGAGATAAGACAGATAGTGCTAAAAGTTGTACCATTCGATTCGGCGTGAAAAATCACATACACAGATTAGAATATTAATATTTTCCAAATCTTACTGTTTACCAAATAAAGGTTAAGCAACATTGACTTTGGTTAATTTCTGGATGGGTGACTGTCCAATTTTTAATTGTTACAGTCGTGTCCGTGGATCATACTGAGAAAGCATACCAAATTTCATCGCTCTACGACAAACCGTTCTTGAGATATTTTGAATACATTGTACATACGTACAGACCATGGGCTGAAAACAATTTTTTAGTCCGTCCTTCCTTCATTATTACAATAGTAATAAA
Organism: Diaphorina citri; assembly: GCF_000475195.1. Classification (NCBI taxonomy): domain Eukaryota; kingdom Metazoa; phylum Arthropoda; class Insecta; order Hemiptera; family Psyllidae; genus Diaphorina; species Diaphorina citri. Next base: position 126,243 of record NW_007377587.1, read on the forward strand.
AAGGTATAAGGGACGGACTATTGTATTCGCTTCGGTGTCGTCTGTCTGTCTATCACTCTGTCCCCATAGAAGGACTTATCAAAACCTGGTCAACCTATATATCAAATTAAAGGTCTTTTGACCAGGATCACGAAAATGGTGGTGCAAATTTTGTCCAGAAAATCATAAGGCTAAAAAACAAAAAAAAAAAAACAAAAAAATCTGGTGTGAACATCACACGACTTTCCTTATCCTATTGAATGGTGCTTATTTATTTTGGGTGTTCTGTTGTAACACTTACAATATCTCTAACCGTTTAGTCGATATAGCTGAAAACCGCCAAAAAGCGGTCGAAACCCACCAAAAAACGGTCAAAATACCACCACATAGGCGGTTCTTGCCTAAATTTTTGGGGGGGCTTGATTTTGAAGGTACACCTTCAAAATTTTGATTTAGCTTTATATGTAAAAAATATCTGGTGTGAACATCACACGACTTTCCTTATCCTATTGAATGATGCTTATTTGAGTATTATTTTACCCTATAACTTTTACCTATCTCTAACCGTTTAGTCGGTATAGCTGAAAACCGCCAGAACGGTCGAAATCTTCCAAAAGCGGTCAAAATACCGCCAAGCGCAGCAACCATTTCAACCAAACGTTTTTTGTTGCATCCTTGTCACATTTGTGAAATAAAATGCCGCCAACCGTTGCACCGATCTTAACCAAAAGTTTCGTGTCGCATCCTTGTCATATTTGACAGCTACATACCAAATTTCAAGTCTCTAGCTCTTACCGTTCTCGAGATATTTTGTGTGTCGCATATCCTTGTCACATTTGACAGCTACATACGAAATTTCAAGTCTCTAGCTCTTACCGTTCTCGAGATATTTTGTTTACAGACAGACACACAGGATGAAAAAGCGCTTACTTTCCTACGTGCAGTGTATAAGAAATATATCTAAAACTTACATGAATATAATTAGGTGAGACAAATTTAGTGTTTCCAGCAGGTTTGAGCTGCCAAAAGAGCTAGAACTTTTGATGTATAGCTCAAGAAAAGGGAGGTTCAAAGTATCTTTATATTGTATCTAATAAGTAAGAGTATTCAAAAGAAGCAAACAAATAACAATCAGACATCAAAGTTGCTCCAATTTCAATCAAATTTGGCAATAAAAAAAAATCGGATCCAGACAGAAATCATGTCTGTGTACATAAATCGGTATATTATACTCAAAGTTCATATTAGTTTTTATTTTTTACAAATAAATATTTTTTTTTTAGAAGTTGACTTACTTTTGTCATATTGGTTTCATACTTTCCAGTTGAAATTTGATATTACTAAAACTAATAAATGCATTAAAATGCAATACCAATTTGACTCAAATTGAAGAAATCAGATAACTTGATTTTAAAAATCATAACTGTATCAAAGTCGGTATATTATACTCCAAATTCATATTATTTTTAAAATAAATATTCTTTTTAAACCAGTTGACTTACTTTTGTCACATTAAAATGAAATCACTCGTAAGTTAAAAATGTTTTTGTTGATCTAAGCAACAATCATGATTTACAAAACCAAGATTCATTTTGCAACAATGTAAAATGAAGATCATTTTGCGACATCAGTTGACCAATGAACAAGCTTACATTTGCTATTGGTGCACACTTGGCAACCATTATTGCAACGTTGTCAGAGCGTGGAAACAAGATGGCATCTATACAGATAGTTCGGCGCGTTCCCGCTTGAAGCGCTTTGAATGTTTCTGCAGTGAGCTTTTGCTTTGTAGTACTATTCTGTGTATTGCTATAGATCTAATTTTTCTAAAGGTCAATGGTTTTAATTGATTTTTACAGATTTATGTCCAATTTTATTCAGCTAGAAAGCAAAATCACCATCATTTCCTATAGGTAATTGATGCCGTGTCGTTATAGCCTTTTGAGTTGACTGTAGCTGCCAAACTCCATCCCTATTATGATATCTTCAAAAAATGATAATTTAGATATATAATAATAATAATAATAGACTCTTGAGTGGAAGGCAACGACTAGGCGAGGTTAACGCCTTAGGCGTTCTCTACCACCTAACCCTTAGATATATTATTGATTCTCACTATCATCATAAATAAATGGTCTCGTAAATTGAATCAAATATAGAGGTCGATGATCTTGACCGAAGCAAAGGCTTGAAATAAGCACTTTGACACCTTGCTTTAAAAAACAGAAAATCTCCTAAATCACCAGTTTCAAACTATCCAGACTCACAATCTCCATCAAATCTTCATTAAACTTCAAACGGTTCTGACTAAATTGCCTGATTGCACATGGGTGTAGGTACCTACTGATTTTCTTTAACCACGATCGAATAAACTACGGGCTAAAAAATTTCCGGAGGGACGGACCCAGCTTGTTTGTTTGGAATGAGGAGACCCCAAAACGGATATTTCCACCCATTTGTTTGGGTAGAAGAGCTCACTGTGTGAGAATCTTGCCATAAAGCCTTTAGAAAAAGTACAGCTTCGCTATAACTGTAGGTAGTAATAGAAACTAAAAATTAAAATATGAAATGGGGTCAGAAGAAAAAGATAAGTATCATTGACCTGCTTGTTACGTTTTAGTGACGTAGCAAGCGGTCATCGTCCTAAATATCTACACATAAGAGGTGTTGTGAAAATGCCTCAAAACTCAAAATATTTTCATGGGAATGATGAAAAAGAAAGTTAAATTTTATGGTGTCATAGCTACACATAAGAGGTGTTGTGAAAATGCCTCAAAACTCAAAATATTTTCATGGGAATGATGAAAAAGAAAGTTAAATTTTATGGTGTCAACAACAGATGGATTTTTAATTTATACTAGTAGTTGACCCGTCCTTTGTACGGGATCAGCTTTGTATTATTGTTTATATTCTTGTTCAATATTGTACGCCCTTCTAGTTCCACTAGCGGCAAAGATATCCTTTGGGACTTTTGACTCCTTATTCAGGCAAAACCCCACGTTATTGTCAGGCAAAAAGTCTTCGTTTTCTGGACTAATGTACCCGACATGAAGTTTTATAGCTACAAAGCTAAAGGGTGAGACCTACATAACAGGTCTGGGGAGGCATTTCAGAACAATCCACTCATTTTATTTCACTATTGCATGAGTGGCAAACAGGTCAAGTCTGAAGGAACTTTTTTTCTTCTCTTTCCTATATTCTTCCACCCCCCTCCATCCCTCCCTCTCTTCTATTCATGTTTTTTTTTTTTTTTTTTTTTTTTTTCTAACACGCCACATTTTTGTCTCCTTCACACTAGATTGTCACACTGCGCAGTAACGGTGTGATTTAGCAGAATTTCCCGTCAGGAGAATTTACCCTCCTGTTTAACAGGCGAGCGATTTTACCAGTACGCCACCAAGTTAACTGAAGTCTTTGGATTTTCAAGCCATCATTTCCTACTTGCCTCATAGGAAGACCCATGAAGTGGATTTCTTCATTCCGTGTGCACATATACATACATAACCTCTCCCCTAAGTTGTTACCGAATCGTAAAATGCAGAGGGATCTAGTGTTGACGTTGCTTTACACGTCAGAGTACTTTTCAGTCACTCACACCCCACTTTCTATTTTTCTTACTAATAACTAACCTCTGACCTCCGCATGCCCCTAACCATTCTAGCACTTCATGTCAGAATGACTTTTCATGCGACTAAGTCACCCATTTCACGATTTTAGTTCAAATTGAGATTGAGCTTTTCCACACTCTTCCAATAAATAAATAAAACTGAGGAATACTGATATTTAAAGAAAGATAAAAAATCTGGTGTGAACATCACACGACTTTCTATTACATTAAGTCGGACAGTTCTAAAAGTTTCACCATTCGATTCCGCGTGAAAAATCACATGGGATCAACTATTCACATGCTTACTTGTTAATGGTTCACAAATAAAAGGGAAATTTGTTGACACAGGGGAGTATCGAACCCGCAACTTCTCAAATGTAAGTCAGAGAGTGCTAAAAGTAGCACCATTCGATTCCCCGTGAAAAATCACATGGGATCAACTATTCACTTGCTTATTTGGTAACGGTTCACAAATAAAAGAGAAATTTGTTGACACAGGGGAGTATCGAACCCACAACTTCTCAACTGTAAGTCAGAGAGTGCTAAAAGTAGCACCATTCGATTCCCCGTGAAAAATCACATGGGATCAACTATTCACATGCTTACTTGTTAATGGTTCACAAATAAAAGGGAAATTTGTTGACACAGGGGAGTATCGAACCCGAAACTTCTCAACTGTAAGTCATAGAGTGCTAAAAGTAGCACCATTCGATTCCGCGTAAAAACCTGCGGAGGTCTTAGATATTGCTCATTGGAAGAACTACTACTGGTCAAAGATTCTCCACCATCCAGCGTAGGAATGGTAGAATCATCATCGCCTTCATTTACAACTGTCCCCGCAGGATTTTGTTTCACCTCTAATGGTTTTTTAATGGCAGGAAATATCGGTACTGGAATATGACTGGATCTTGTGGGAGACTTGCTGTTTGATGTTTCAAGTTTACCATTCCTCGTCTTGTTGTCAATGGTAACTTTGAGATCTTCTACTGTCTGGTCACTATCAGGTGTTCTCAGCTTGACTATTTCTCCACCAAACGTAACACGGCGTGAAGTTCTTTTGATATCCTCTGAGATAGAGTTAGGGTCATAGTCATCTACATCACTAGAATATATTATGTTGTCCTTACCAAATATTTCCTCATACAAATCATCACAGTCGTCAAGTTGTTCATTGTTCAAGTCTTGTGTGAGATACTCGTTTCCAATGGCCGTATCAACGTTTCCTTGGAAAGTTTCATAAGGATTACTTTCCGTTGAGGTTTCTTGATTTAGATTCAACACTTCATCCGAGTCATGTCTTTTGCTGAACGTTTCAAATTTGTTCATATCTGGTATGTATTGAGCTCTAGCATTGGCATTATCCGGGTCATCACTACTCTCATCGTTTCCAGCATTTCTATTGCGAACTTGTTTGCTTTTGTACAGATAGGAGTTGGTTTTATTTGTGGCACTACTAGAGTAGGAATCAGAGCTCTTCCTGTCTTTATCTACTGTGTAATGTTCAACATTACTGTTGTTTACAAGATAAACACGACACAACATGTCAAAGTCTTCCTTTACTTGGGGATAAAAGTGATCGAGTATGGATAAAAATCTTCTGTGTCCTACGATGGCCTTGATTTTCGACAAACATTCCACAGCTTCTTTTTGATAAGTCACCAGAATCATTTTTTTCGACACGCTTTGGACGATTTTCAAAAAAATTTGGCTATCTACTTTTTGTTTGAGTTGTTGAATTTGATTGAGAAAAATTGGCAGACAATGAAGCGCTACTAGTGTTAGGTTTGGATTAACTTTGGTTGACTCCAAAGACTGTGAGACGAAAGATTGTACGAAGGACTCTGGATCAGCACAGTGTTTGATGTAAGTTAGGATGACGTCCACAGTACTGATACGTACTGCAGGGGCAGGGTTCCCTAGGTTGTTAACTATGGAATAAAGTAACACAGGCAGAGACTGACCATTAAGATCTTCAGCGTCAAGAGAAGGAATCAGATCTATACAAAACTTGAGAGCGTGTTGCCTCACCTCCCACTCTGGATCATTCAGTCTTGATTCTAGCTCAATGAATACTTTGGTTTTATCCACATCCAGGGGAAATCGTTTATACTGAGCAATTTGTTGCCACAGTGGTGTGAGCTCAATGTGTTTGGACGCACCTGAACGATTTCGTTTTAAAGGTGTGGATGGAGCCTTACAATAATCGTTGACCGAGTATTTGGAATCAAAGATTGCAGGAAATAATTCAGTTTGCAAATCCATCACGTTTGGTAGCTTATCACGATGTACGTTTTCTACATTAAGCAATGCTTTATTGCTCCACCAACACATTACTCATGTAGTCATGTACAACGCACGTCACTTTTTACGATTATTTAACATACGATTGACAATTTTTAGATTCTTAATTGAACAATTTAAAAGGTACATTTAATTGATTATTTTTTTATATATAAAAAGAAAAGTATTCAAATAATGTGGAGAGTTGAAGATCTGAACAGTATTTGTAAATAATTTACATAATATCATACAAATAAACTATTAACTCATATTACACATGGAACTTTAAGAAGAGACGGACACGGAATAAAAAAATTACTTTGATGGAGGTGAGGATTAAATTCATGAAATATTTATGAACATTGACCAAAGCACATGTTTCTAAAAAGCGATAAACTTTAACCGTCGTAAATTTATGAGGATTATCGCGTCAGAATTTTTGCCTTCTAAACTAACATTTTCAAAACGTTTAGACTTCGTCATTTTTTTCCTGGAGAGGGTCAGGCGAATAATAAAAAAAAAAGTGTTTGTTTACTTTCTTCAGGCTTCTTAGATACCACTTTACAAGGACTTTTCAACATGCGCAGAGTAATGTGTTTTCCGTGTTTGTTTACTTTCTTCAGGCTTCTTAGATACCACTTTACAAGGACTTTTCAACATGCGCAGAGTAATGTGTTTTCCCTATAAAGTTTGTAGAGCGGAAGATATACACTTGATACATATTTATGGTAATTTACTCCCGTGTATACTACTTGCGTACTGCAATATTAGTTGCGTATTAAAAGTACAGATAAAGAGTACTACTTGCGTACTCAATAAAAACAGGTAGGTTTTCATATTTAGTATATGTTGAATTATTTACATAAGTAGGCATCTACTGCGGGAAAATACCTCTCAAAATTCTGGGAATGTTAGGGTTAGGTAGCACCCGAAACAAATGATCCATTTTCTAAGAATGATAGGGTCTTATAAATCAATATTTTTCCTTAGTCGTGTTGAGAAATCCTGGGATTCTCCTTTATAAACCGGTAAAAGCCCGAAGAAGATTTTAATTTCGAACTTTTCCCAAAAGATTTACGAATAGGTTGTCAAACTCCTCATTAGACCCCTTCAGTTCGGGGGTCCTGAGCGAGCTCTCTGGCCTGGATCACCCCTTGGTATCCTCTTAATGTGATAAAATATGAACTCACAGCTTTTCTCTGAAATAAACCTGAGTGTGAGGACTCTTTAAGAAGTGCTGCAGGCGAATTTTAGAGAAACTGAGTTTGAAATATACCAGTGAGGGTGCTTCTAGGTTCCACCAAGGCCTGGGGATAGCAGCTTGGGCAGGGGAAAAGTACTGGTCACAATAGATCTACAAAGGTCGCAGTGTTAATTGCATACCCTCTCTCGGGAAAGGAGCAACCAGGCCCATAATAAATAGAATAGATAGGTTTCAACGGGAAATCCTAGGTTTAGCCGCTCGTCGGGGGTTTCCCGTAACATATACAGAGCGTTCAAAAAGTTTTGGAACTACTGAATATTTTTCGATCAAAAATCTAGTGTGAACATCCCACGACTTTATCTTACATTAATTTATTTGTATAAACTTACGGGAAATCCCATTTTTACAATTGAAACTTATAATAACATTAAAAACTAATACTCATAATAAAGGAGGTATGTAGGTATTTTAATAAAAAGGACCTACATTGATTAAATTTTTGAATAGCTCACGCAGCTTGTCCTTCATTTGTTTTTCTGACATAAAAAAATCACTTTTTTGACATCAGGGGGTCCCAAAACGGATATTTCCAACCATTTTCCGATTTTGAAAATTTGGACCCTTTGTAATACTTTCTCGTTGCTAGTATAGCTTCGCTATACCTACATATTTTATTTCGATGCTACGTGACACGTGACTGACCCATCTTCTTCTTCTTCTTCTTCTTCTTCTTCTTCTTCTTCTTCTTCTTCTTCTTCTTCTTCTTCTTCTTCTCCTCCTCCTTCTCCTCCTCCTTTGTCTTCTTCTCTTTCGAAACAGATTTTATCGGTTTTCTTAAATTTGTCCAAACAAGAAGTTACCTATCTAATAACTACCTATGGCTACTTGCACACACACCGGTTTTGGACGACCGTCGGAATAGCTATACTTCTATCACTAAAGTAGGTATAGCATCTCTTCGCTATGCTTTAGTCATAGAAAGTAAAAATGTGAATATGTTGCACTACAGTGCAAAAAAAGTACCTTTTTTGACAGCGAACGTTTGCGAGAGCTATGTTTCGTTAGCGGGAGCAATAGGTACATTGGACGAGCGAGGAGCCGTCTCTATGGTGACCACGTCAAACCCGTTTCCCGATCTTGAAAATTTGGTCCGATCGCAATACTTTCTCATTACTAGTATAGCTTCGCTGTTTAATAATAGAAAGTAAAAATAGGCGTGTTAATTTTTTATAGCGCCTTGGAAAAGATTAAGACATAGACATATGAGCTTATGAGCTACTGTTTTTCCGAAAAATATGTAGCATTTTACAGAATGATCACTTTTTATATCCGAGATGGGAAAAATCATGATAGGTGTGAAAAACCCGATTTAGAGCCTCAAAAGTTGTCAGTTTCTATTTATTAAGAAAAAGTTAACATTACTCCAACAATTAATTAAGCATTACCTCATGAGTTCTTAAATGTTTTGAGTAGAAAACACGGGCTCGAGTAAAACTCTGTCCACATATGGAGCACTTGATGACTTGTGATGTCCTCATCTCTTTCATGTCGTGACTTCGTATGTGTTTGATAAAGTTCGCCATGCTATCACTCTGGTGAGAACATTGACCACAGGATAATGAGTCTAGGGAGTATTTCCCTGCAAAATGAAAATAATTTAATCATTAAAGTACCAGCCTAGTTAGCTTGGGGGCTAACGGACCCCAAAACGGACATTTCCACCCATTTCCTGACTTTGAAAATTTGGACCTACTGAAGTAAAAAAGTAGTTCCCGTTGCTGAGTAGGCTTGCACACAAACAAACACCTCCTAATGTTATCATTATCAATTAATTCGATTGATCATAACAAGCTTTTACCTTTGCGTCTATGATGATCCCTCTTGTGTTCTCGAAACAACTTAACATGGGTGAACGTGGCTAAGCACTGGTCACAGTTGTACAGCAAGTCTACACACTCATGCACTTGTAGTGTTTCTTTCCGCGCGAATACCTTGCCGCAACGGGTACAGTGAAACTCTCCCGCGTGCTTCTTCAAATGTCGCACGATGTTGACGGCTTTGTCGAACTTTTTGCCGCAAATTTCACACGCCAACATCTGGGAAACGCAAAAATGTGTTCAGTCAATTACTAGATGACAACAATGTATACCAGCGGCGGCTGATGTGTAGGTTGTTTGGTTGCACAAACCCCCAAAATATCTGAGGGGGGGGGAAATCTGGTGTGAACGTCCCAAGACTTTCCTTATCCTACTGAATTATGCTTGTTTGGGTGTTTTAGGTATGTATCATATTTTTTTCAATATCTCTAATTACTTAGCCATTACAACTGAAAACCGACAAAAAGCGGTCGAAAACTGTCAAATTAGGTCGAAACACAGCAAACGGTTACTCCGATGTTAATGAAAAGTACACACACACTAATGGCTGAAACTTTGGATTTAGGCTCTCTAGGTACCTCAAAACGTGTTTTGGTACTAAAAATTGACCATCGAAAATTTTACCAGACTACATTACTTTCCTTCCTATAGGTCACTATTGCAACTTAATTCAAGGGTAAATTGACTAATGGAGTGTGACTGAAGGCATGTGATGTGTGTCAGTAAACTCGACCCCAAATAATAATAATTTACCTGTTTGGTTTCTAGGTTAGGTTTGAAATTGGCCGATCCTGTGGTTTTTGTTGCCATTGGGTCAAAGCATAAGATGGGAACAGAATTGAGGAGGCTGATGTAAGGAAAATTGAGATCAGACATGACTTGAAGTTCATCACCTGAAAGACAAGCAATATTTGAATGGGTAAAAGGCAGAGCGGACCAAGTCCAAAAATATATATATGTATTCCCAAAACTTGTGCATCAAAAATCAAAGAAATGTGTTTTTTTTTACAATATTATATTTCAGAGAATTTGTGCTCACTTCATTTTATATTTATTTATAAATTAAAAATAATAATAATAATAATAAAAAATGAAGTGAGCACAAATTCTGGGACACCCTGTACTTAGACCCCAATTCAGCATTTGCTGAGATTTTTTCGAGGAGAAATATTACTTTACCTAAATTGAGACTAGTAGAGGAGGGCACCAAACCAGGCAAACCGGTTTGTTCACAATTCGCATTGAGCATATTATCAGAGCTGGACATGCTTCCATTTAGATTTATGATTTGGGTGTTTTTCTTCTCTTTTAACAGTTGGGGTTTACTGCTCTGAAACGCAAGTTACATGGAATTTATTGAGATTTTGATAATTGTCCTCCCACCTCTCGGATTTCGAAAAAAAGGTACCTATTTGAAAATTTTATTTTATTTTATTTTTATTTTTTTTTTTTTTTTTTTTTTTTAAAATTCGCCCGGAGCGAACGTTTGCGAGAGCTATGTTTCGTTAGCGGGAGCAATATGTACATTGGACGAGCGAGGAGCCGTCTCTATGGTGACCACGTCAGTTCTAGATGAACCGTGACATGAAGGCGGAAGATCTAGAACTACGTACATGAAATTCTCAGAAGGATAAGATTCTTGCATATCTATCACTGAAACATAAATAATATGAATTTTAACAATCTGCGCTAAAACATTCAACGGTAAGAGCATGCATACGCATAGCCTAGTTCACATTTTTAGCACTGCAAGCAAATTTTTGAAAAGAAAAGGAAAAGATAGAGATTTAGTACCTACCTGGTAAAGTTTTGTATAGAGGTGCCGAGACTCGAATGTCTGAAGTCTGTATGGTCTGCAAAGGTAATACTAGGCTATCAGCTATGAGATGGGAATTAGTGAGCGGTAATGTGGTATTTGCTGCTGTGGTCATTGCAAATGTATTGTTCACCATATCGCTCTCTATAACAAACAATAAACACAATATCTTGAAACGAAATTCCTACACAGTTGCTTCCTTTGAACATGGTAGTAAAGCATACACTTACACAATTCCATCGCTCTAAGACAAACCGTTCTTGAGTTGTATCATGTACATACGTACGGACTACAGACTATGTATGTAATTAAAATAAAATGGAAGTAAAAAGTAAATAGGTGTTTACTTATTATTTACTTTTTTCGATGGGAACGACCTACTGTCAGTAGTGTTAAAGCGCCTTAAAGGGAAAAAGAGGCATTTCTTACCTTTAGAGATATTTGGACACAACGAAGACATTGCACAAGTATGTAACGTACTCGTGCTCGAAGTAAGAGGACAAGGTAACTCTACACTGTGATCATTATAGAACACGGAAAGGTCGAAGTTTGTTATGCTATCCAATGGTATTTCGCGTACTTGTCTCGGAATGGCAGTGTTGGGATTCGATTCCGTGTTGAGATCGAATAATTTCATTGGATCTTCGGTCAGAAGATTGTCTTCAGAATCTAGAACGTTTAAGTGAGCTTGATTTTGGTTCTCTAAATTTCCAAATTTTCCATTTGCGTTCTCTAAATTTTCAAGGTCTTTATTTTGGTTCTCTAGTTGATTTTTCCCAATTTTGTTCAACAAATCCGGTTTCGGGGTCTTATCACTCAGATCTTTGATAACCATGAGTTGTTTGAAATATTCATCACTATTCCACACATGTTTCTTGTCAGCATGAACGGAGGACAGATGACGTATCATATAAGATCTTCGTATGACGGTTTTAGGACAGAAAGAACAAGCATAAGATACGGTAACCGAATGAGATTCAATATGCTTCCGGAGACTGGTTTTCTTGACGAACCAACGCTTACACAGATGACAGCTATACCTGTAGAGGGAGGAAATGTATAAGTATAATTGACCGAACGAAGCGAAGGTCAATGTTTTGCATTTGGTTTAGATGTTTAATTGTTCCACTATAACTCGTAATGGCCTGGTCCGATTTTGATGACATTTGGTATTTGTTCAAGTCGTAGCACGTCGCAAGTTCAAATTGGGGGCCCCAGAATTGAACGGGACCGATTTTTGCTCTGAACGTTTCAGATAAATTCGGCTCTGTGCTAGGAGTTCGGGGTGAGGACAATTAAGTATGGCTACTTCAATCGAGTAGGTACCAGAGGCGGTATTACAAATTACAAGTTAAAGAAATCAGCAATGATAAATATGATTTAATAGATGAAAGACTTGTAATAATGTGATACCCACAAAGTTGTGAAGAGGCTTTGTTGCTTCACCACAAATAATTCATGATTTGATTGAATTTGATGGTGATTTTGGGTCATAGGCCTTTTCCCATCTCTAGAACTTTACATAAATCTAAAATTTTGAAAGGGAAATTTTCAAATAATTCAGGAATTACAACCTTTGAATTTGCAATGGGACGCAAAAAGCAAGTGTCCTACCTGTTCGTCTGTCGTCTAACTTTGGGCTGATTACCATGCTTGTGTTTCATATGTGAGTTGAGGTAAGTTTTCACTTTGAATTTCTTGGGACAAATAGGGCACGAATATTTGTAGTCCGCAGTGTGTTTGATGATTATGTGATTGGTGCGGTATTTCTTGAGGCTAAACGTTTTACCACAGTAGGTGCACGGATAGCTACCAGGCTGAGAGTAAGTGATCTTGTTGTCCTTGTGACGTTGGATATGAAGTAACAATTGGTCCTGGGTTTCGAACTGTTTATGGCACAAAGGTTCCCCGCAAGTGACCTTCAAAAATAAATAATGTGAAGTGCTTAAAATTTGAGGATGAGGGGCTAAAACTCGAAAAACAATTTCTGTAGACTAATTTTCACTTAGAATTTCACTTTCGTAGACGTTTAGGTAGACGTTATCAACATCTTTGATATTTTTGATGTTCCTACAACACGAAAAATATTGGTTTTATTTTAAAATGTAAAAAAAAGTTCAATCGAAAATGTTGATCACTAACCTTAGTGTTGACATGAATTTTCGCAACATGTTTTTCCAAACTGGTCAAAGACTCATAGGCTTTGCCACAATGATCGCAAAGAACATTTGTATCTTGGATAATGTTAGCCTCCGCATGTTGTTTTTTGTGAAGATGAAATCCAGCCTCATTGTCAAAATGTGCCAAGCAAAAGTCACATGTCAGATGTCCTGATGTATCTGTTCCTAAGATAACAGATAGAAGGACAAATATTTTTAGCAACCTCCGTGGCCGAGTGAGTATCACACTAGGCTTTCACGCCGGAGGTCCCGGGTTCGATTTCCAGCGGAGTCGAAGTTTTTTTCGGCATAAATCGGACTATTTGATCTCAGATTTGGATTTTCTACAACTTTAAACGTAGGTTGACTTTTATTCATAATTTTTACCCAAATGCAACCGCTCCATTTATTGTACGCAATAAGACCCAAAATAAATACCGGCTAAGGTTCTGTCCAAAATTCGGACAAATAAGAACTAGACATACAATTTTTTACCTGAAGTTTCCTTTGAAAAACCCCGCCGGATCATTTTAGTTTTCGGCTTCACTACCTCTTGAGGCAGAGAACCCTGATTTTTGGGATTTAGACACCAATGTTTCAGATAGGTTTTGCGTCCGCTGAACACACTCTTGCATTGGTGACAATACTCACTAGCCTGAAATATGTAGAATAAATTAAAATATGCATAAAACACACACACACACACACACACACGCGCGCGTACAGCTTAAGGGGTAGATTAAGAATAAGGTAATTGGTACTTGGACCCTGATGAACATGAATCATGTTTCACTTACAGAGGTAGTATAATGCCCATGTAGGTGTTTGGCAAACAAGGGTATAGTTTTGAATACAGAACCACACAGAGTACATTTCCATTCTGGTTTGTCTTTGGAAGCTCCCAATGATTTTGCAGATAACTTGTTCAGGTCTATGTTGCTTCCAGTGTGGTTACCCCCCTCATCTAAAATAAAAAAATACAACAATTTCATAAGGTTCCTACGATTTTTACTTTCTATTGTTTAGGTTGATAGTCCGTGGGCCACTGGGTTGTGCACAGGTAAAAGTGAGAATAGGTACTTTAAATGTGGGGTCAATGATAGGGAGGGGTAGGGAAATAGATCTTATGGCAAGAAGGAAAATTAAAATTTTGTGTGTTCAGGAAACTAGATGGAGGGGTGTAAATTCTAGGGGTGTAAAAAAAGGTGGAGGGGTGTAAAAAAAAAAAAAAAAAAAAAAAAGGAAAAGGTGTAAATTCTGGGGGTGTAGGGGTGTAAAAAAAGGTGGAGGGGTGTAAAAAAAAAAAAAACACAGGAAACTAGATAAATCAAGAGAGCTAGGAGAGGGGTGTAAATTAATTTATCGTAGTGCAAATAATAGAGGGGGAAATGGAGTAGGTATAGTTTTAGATAAGGACATGAAAGCAAAAGTGATACAGGTGAATAGAGTAAGTGATAGGTGATAGAGTGTTGAGTATAAAGTTAGAACTAGAGGGTATGGACCTGAACATAGTGATTGCATATATGCTCCACAGGTAGAGTGCGATGACGACGAGAAAGATGCTTTCTGGGAAGAGATAGAGCGTAAGATAAGTAGCATCCCGAGTAACGAGAGAATATTCTTTGGGGGGGATTTAAGCGCGCGTACACGTGTACACACAGACCATGGGCTAATAACCACTTTGGGCTAATCAGGGTACCCTCAAACGGATATTTAAACCCGTTTCTTTAGCTTGATCCGACAACCATTGAGAGAAGGTTGAAGGAATTGAGATTCAGCATTTTCAGCAGACACGAAAAACTGGGAATGCAGACTTGGCCTTAA
>NW_007377587.1:141172-159877 GCF_000475195.1 Diaphorina citri
GGGCACCATTTTTTTTTACCCCCCCCCCCCCCATTTAAAATACATTATGGGGATTAAATTTTATGATTGTTCTAATTTTAAAAATATTTATATTTTAGACAATTGGTCAACCAGTTAAGAAAAAAAGTGGGTAAGTAAGTATGTTAGTACCTGGTAAGCAACAAGATTGCAGTCTTCAAAACAACTAGCAGGCTGAACAAGACACATCCAATTACACACTGTCTTATCTTCAGTGTCCAAATATTTCGACTGGTTAATGTCTAGCACGACCTGAAAATACAAACAAAAAATAAAATTTTGATTAAAACAGGCTTCATTATAGGTACTTTAATTTTTATGGCTTTTTTTAATGTGGCAGGAAAAGGAGCTCTTCCACATAACCACAGGATTTTCAACCTTTAAATTAAAAGATACTTTTTCACTGTTTTGATTAAGTAAGAATAGACCTTTCATTCTGGTTTGTTGGTTTCTAATGCTAGAAATTGACTATTGACTAGTTCATTTTTCTCCTTGCATCTCAATATTTCTCAATATTTTTCAGAGATGTCTTGTATATTTAGAAGGTCTGAGCACACTAACAGATGGTCAGCATTCATTTCTAGGGGCGCCTAGAAAATTTCAAAAAGTATGCAACCTTGAAAGGGCTACACAAGAAGTCTAAAAAATCTCACCTGCTGGATTTCTGACCAATTTTTTTCTATTTTAGACCATTTTTTTTTTATTATTATTTTTTTTTTTATCTTGACTTGCGGATGTGGAAATACAAAGATCACGGAGCGAATTAGAGGAATTTGGGGAGTAGGGTCTTTGAATCAAGAAGGGGAGAGAGTAATGGACTTTGCTTTAGGTACTGACTTGGGCATCCTTAATACCTACTTTCAGAAAAATGAGAATAAGCTGATAACATATAAGAGTGGCAATAGGTGATTTTATACTCTGCAGAAGACAGCATGTGAAGGAGATCAAAGATTGCAAGGTACTCCCCCTCAAAGCAGTAGCAGCTCAGCATAAAGTTCTAGTTGTAGACTCCATCTTTAACATCCGGAGGAAGAAGGAAACAAAAACGAATATTCCTAAGACCAAGTGGTGGAAACTTAAAAATCCTTTCCTCAAACTTGAGTTTAAAAGACGTGTGTTTCAGAAGCTGAGTGCGGACAGTGAACAAGATCTATGGAAGAAAAGTGCAAAAATCATTACTCAAGTTGGCGAGAAAATTCTGGGAAAAACATCTGGCAAAGGAGGACCGCAAGACAAAGAAACCTGGTGGTGGAGTGATGAAGTGAAAGCAGCAATTAAAAAGAAAAAGGACACGAAGAAGAAATGGGATCTGAGTGGAAGAGACGAGGACAAGAGAGAATATAGAGAAGCGAATAAAGAATCCAAGAAAGCAGAGAGAATATAGAGAAGCGAATAAGGAATCCAAGAAAGCAATGGCTATAGCTAAAGCAAAGGAATTAGAAGAAGTGTATAGAGAACTCGAGACACCAGAAGGAGAGAAGAAAATATACCGGATAGCCAAAGCACGAGACCTAGCGAGTAAGGACCTAACACATATCAGACAAGTGAAAAATGGTGATGGTTTTGGTTTAGTATTGAGAGATAAGAACGCAGTGAAAACCAGATGGAGAGAGTACTTCAACACCTTATTGAATGGAGAGAATCCAAGAGAAGCAGTAGAAGAGAGAGAACCTTAATTACAGCTTAAGGGGTAGATTAAGAATAAGGTAATTGGTACTTGGACCCTGATGAACATGAATCATGTTTCACTTACAGAGGTAGTATAATGCCCATGTAGGTGTTTGGCAAACAAGGGTATAGTTTTGAATACAGAACCACACAGAGTACATTTCCATTCTGGTTTGTCTTTGGAAGCTCCCAATGATTTTGCAGATAACTTGTTCAGGTCTATGTTGCTTCCAGTGTGGTTACCCCCCTCATCTAAAATAAAAAAATACAACAATTTCATAAGGTTCCTACGATTTTTACTTTCTATTGTTTAGGTTGATAGTCCGTGGGCCACTGGGTTGTGCACAGGTAAAAGTGAGAATAGGTACTTTAAATGTGGGGTCAATGATAGGGAGGGGTAGGGAAATAGATCTTATGGCAAGAAGGAAAATTAAAATTTTGTGTGTTCAGGAAACTAGATGGAGGGGTGTAAATTCTGGGGGTGTAGGGGTGTAAAAAAAGGTGGAGGGGTGTAAAAAAAAAAAAAACACAGGAAACTAGATAAATCAAGAGAGCTAGGAGAGGGGTGTAAATTAATTTATCGTAGTGCAAATAATAGAGGGGGAAATGGAGTAGGTATAGTTTTAGATAAGGACATGAAAGCAAAAGTGATACAGGTGAATAGAGTAAGTGATAGGTGATAGAGTGTTGAGTATAAAGTTAGAACTAGAGGGTATGGACCTGAACATAGTGATTGCATATATGCTCCACAGGCATTTTCCACGATATAGGCCGTATACCTTGCAATGTTGGAAAAGTCGAGCGAAACCTCCGAAATCGCCTCCAGAGTGTATCGTCAATGGCGGTCGTCATTTGAATGGTGGACTCTTCAAACCTACATAAAATCAAATCTCCCATATTTTTTGATAATAATTCAACAATAATCATCAGGTAAGAATAACAGTCTTTTTTTAATCGACGTTTCAAAAAAGTAAATAACCACGCCGCACCCTGTATTTCGTATTTACAAATATCTACTCACATTTCTCCTTGTAAATTGAACATTGATTTTTTCAGCATAATATTGTGCATAGTAAACTTTGAGCTCACTATTTGGTTCAACATTTTTCAATGCCGAGAAATACACACAGAATTCACTCTGTAAGAGAGAAAAGACACATTTATTTATTTAGTCATTTAGGTATATGTGTATTTGTGTATTCTATTAAGATTTGCTTTAATCTTATACCGTTTTCTTCTCCCTTCAATTTCGGGACAATAAGACCTTTTCGGGACTGTTCCCTCCAGCAAATACAGAGCGTTTATAAAGTCTGGGGCCCCTGAATAATTACGAACGGCTAAAGATGAGAAGCTGAAATTTAGTATTGTTTTAAAATACCATTTTTTGAAATACCCTCCAAATTTCGGTCAAAGCCAGATCTTAAATAGGAACCCCCTAATTATGACACACACCATGTTAAACAGCATAAAAAACCAAATTCTTTGGTACATGTTTGAGTTCCATCCGACAACCAGGGCCGCAGAATACGTATTCCGTAAATGTAATAGAAAGTCGTGTGATGTTCACACCAGATTTTTTTTTTAATACCTAGGTATGTATATTTTATTCCGGAGATGACCGAACTCTGCCCGAACTACTGCAAACGTAGGAGACTGGGGGACACATGTTCGTTTAACCCCCCCCCCCCCCTTCTGCCGTAGGTGTCTGGAGTGCGCCGTTCCGCATTGAATACCCTAGGAGGATACTGGTAAGGGGAAGACTGAGGGTCCGAGCAGGAAGAGGGGGGATAGTCTTGGGGATAGGCCGCAGGGCGGGAGGCGTAGTCATCCCCCGAGGAACCCATCCCGGGGATACCGTGCTCTGGAGATCTGGGGGGAAGAGAAAAGGGGAAACATGTGTTGTGAGTTTAAAAAAGAAGAAGAGTGTTTTACCGCCGTTTTTATTTCGTAGCAAGGCTTTTTTAAAAAGAGAAAGTTTGGGGAAAAAATGGAAAGACATAGTTGACAAACCTGAAATCATACCTCAGACACCTAGAAAAGCAGCGGTCGCCACCTTCCGCCTGATGACAGGTCATGATTGTCTTGCCCAACACCTCAACCGTATAGGCTGCAGAGAATCACCTACCTGTCCACTCTGCACTCAACAAGCTGTCATGAATGCAGACCACCTGCAGACATGCCCAGAACTCACGGATCAAGACAACATCATCGCAAAATATTGGGACGCGAGGAGGAAAATGACCTGATAGTCAATTCCCAGCATTTGATACCAACCAACCAACCAACTATTAACTACTCACAAACCTTTCTGCACAGGTTGAGGATGAGGGGGAGATGGAGTTCTGGGCATTTCAGATATTAACTACTCACAAACCTTTCTGCACAGGTTGAGGATGAGGGGGAGATGGAGTTCTGGGCATTTCAGACATCTCTTCCATCATATCATCCGGACCTAGAGGTACATCAGGACTACCCAGATCATCAAACATCATGCCGTAATTGGGGAGAACAGTCAACTCCTGGAAAACAAATTGATTTCTATTTGTCGTCACTTTGCCACGAGTCATGTGCAAATTATGTGGGGGGAAAACTACGATCGATAGGCAACCCCTAAAAATAGTTTATAGATTCAAGAAAACTACGTATCCGACCTAAACTAAGGGATTGCATTAAAGAATTCCGGGTTCAAATCTCAAAAATCTATAATATTTCAAAAGTTCAACGTACCTCCTTATATCCATATAAATCAAATAGTTTTTTTTTAAGAGGTTTGACCGAGGGAACTGTAACTGCTAAGGTCTTATCGTCCCGAAATGGAAGGGAGAAGGAAAAGAGGATAGGAGAAAGCCAGCCGTTCCGAGAACGAACATTATCCCATCAGGATAAAATCCGCGCCGGGCGGGAATCGAAAACGCGGCCTAGCGCTTACAAGGGAGATGCGCTACCAACTAAGCTACTAAGCTAACTAGTCTCCATTAGTGCAGCATTGTTTGGTGACGCTTCCTGCATGACAGGTTCAGTAGTAGCAGGACCCCATGCCAATGGAGAAGTTGCATTTGGGTAAAATTAAAATTTATTAATAAAAGGTCAATTTCTATGGGTTGTAAAAAATCCAATTGTGAGGTCAAAACTCGGAAAAAAATAACCTTAAAAGGTCGAAAATTTGAATTTTATTTTCCGTTCTAATGAAAAAGTTCAAAAACGTGTGACGTTAGAGTTCAGGAAATGCAGAGAAACACATTAATTGCGCAGAAATCCATGCGCAAAAATACATTAATGTGTTGCTTGCGAGGGACCTTTGCTCGGGACATTTGATGTGACATCATCGTGTACGGGAGCGTATGCCGTGACGTCAGAGTTCAAGATTTACCGGTATTTTTTTAAATCGATTTATCTCGGGATCTAGAAGTCGTAGAACATTTTCCACGATATAGGCCGTATACCTTGCAATGTTGGAAAAGTCGAGCGAAACCTCCGAAATCGCCTCCAGAGTGTATCGTCAATGGCGGTCGTCATTTGAATGGTGGACTCTTCAAACCTACATAAAATCAAATCTCCCATATTTTTTGATAATAATTCAACAATAATCATCAGGTAAGAATAACAGTCTTTTTTTAATCGACGTTTCAAAAAAGTAAATAACCACGCCGCACCCTGTATTTCGTATTTACAAATATCTACTCACATTTCTCCTTGTAAATTGAACATTGATTTTTTCAGCATAATATTGTGCATAGTAAACTTTGAGCTCACTATTTGGTTCAACATTTTTCAATGCCGAGAAATACACACAGAATTCACTCTGTAAGAGAGAAAGATTTTCCAAATACATATATCTCAATAATCCAGCACTTAACATGTTTACCTACAAGTACCATGCTGGCACCGGTTGCTATGTGTATTTATATTACATAGCTACTCATATTCCTCGCGAGGCTGAGTGGGCCCCACAACAGCCAGTCATGGAATCAATCATTTGCATGATACAAATTTTTTGACCCCCCCAGGAACCAAACCCGGGTCTCCCGCGTGCAAGGCGAGTGCAGTGACCTACACCATGGGAGCTGACACCTATGTTAAAAATTAACTAATGACAAATTTCAAGAATATAATTTTGAAAAATTTCGCCTGCGGCGCTGGACATTCGATCAGACTGCATTTCTGAAAAGTTGGTAGACCAATAGTGAAAAAAAAAAAAAAAAAAAAAAATGCCAAAAGGGGACTGCATTTCTGAAAAGTTGGTAGACCAATAGTGAAAAAAAAAAAAAAAAAAGAAATGCCTACAGTGCAGTTTATTTGTAGTAAATATCTATATCTTGGGGCTCAATCTGCTGGGTCAGAGAAAAAGAGTTGAATGACATTACTAAGTGACTTGAACCCTACTCTTGGGAAAAAAAAAATTGCCTATACCTAAGTAGTGCTATTTATTTCTGCTGCAAATTGGGTGCTCAAACCTCAAAATCCGAGTTTGGAAAGAAAAAGATTGAGGAATAATGGGGGCATTATTTTGGGGTAAAATTGCCTGTGGCACAGTTTATGTTTCCTTAATTTTTTCAAACTGGGGGGTATGTACCCCCTCTTCCTTGAACTGTAGCTGCCCCCCACCCCCTAGACCAGTTGCTGGCTACACCTATGTTTGAGTTACATATTGATTGAAAACTGAAGATCTTTTGGTGAAAACTAACAAAGTGAAAAGTAATGTGTAAAGATGAATAACCCTCTCCTACAGGAATTTACCTAAAAATCTAGGTGTATTCAAACTATTGACTATTGAGTGGTACTGCAGGTATAGTAACAGAAGAAGATGAACATGACAAATATTACCTTCAGTGGAAAGTTGATACTGACAGGTATATGGTCCATAATTTCTGAATCCACTGGTCCAAATCTTGTACCCCTTGATAGGAATGACTTTGTTTTCACTATTTCCTGTCCATCACATCTTTTCTCTATTGACAATAGTGATGGTAGGGTAGCATAAGCTTTACAAAGGGTAATTGTATCACTGATAATAGAAGGCTTGTTTAGAATATTACAGTCCTTGATTTTATGATTCTCCAAACAAAGACAGCATTCTGAAATTCAAAAAGAGGAGTAAGTAGCTTGCACTATCAGAATTATATGGTGATGTGTCGAAAACACTAACTTCAGGTTTATGCTTGTTTAAAAATCTCCTGGGGAGGTGAAGATTAGAATTTTGTTGAGATTGAATTTCTGAAGATCATAGACCAAATTTCAAAAAAATTGCCTATGGTGTTGTTAACACCTTTTCACATTAAAAATTGGGGGCACGATTGGTCCAGTGGTAACGCGCTTGCTTGCCATGCAGAAGGTCCCGGGTTCAAATCCCACCATCAACAAAAATTTGTACTCGTTTTTCGATTGCAAATATTTCAACGGGTTACTTTCTGGTGTTCTCGTGTTGACCCAGCACCTAAATGGGAAGTATTGTGTCTCTTCTCGCCCATCTGATGAGAGGCATACTACGGGATGGACATGCTACGACACAGGCCACATGCGTCTAATGTAGCAGTTGTTCCATTGCTACAAAATAAAAACGGCGGTGGAACACTCATCGTTTTTTTTTAAGGGATCGAACCCAGTACCACTGACCTGGTAGGCGGCTATCATACTGTGCGGGTTGCTCTGCGACGGATCGAACGTGAGTACATCGGACACACACACCCCGCTCAGTCTAAGCCGAGACTTGCTCAGGCCGGTCAGTAGGACTTTGGACGGGTCCAGACAGCGACAGGCTAGACCCGATGAGTGAATCACACGCAGTGCCCCGGTCAGCTGAATGATGTACGACCAGATCGTGCTCTCGGAGAGGAGAGAACTGTGGGGGAAAGGAGTGAAATTAGACAAAAGAGAAGAGGAGACTTTTTTTTCTCCAAGATTGTACCTCGGCACCGGTTTCGCATTACTTCAAGGCACATTCTTTTACATCCATGCCTATCCAAGAATTATCATGGACACTCGTTGCTTTAAGTTGAAAGTCCAGAAGAATAATAATAATAATAATAATAATAATAGTGCTTATTTATACTGCTCGCATAGGACTGAAAAGTCCCTTTACTCCAGCAGTAGGCTACTACTATTATTGTGGTCAAATTCTGAAATTATATTGAGGATAAAATTCCATACCTTGGCTGGGATTGAAGCCATGCCCTCCTGTTTACCAGGCGAATGTCTAAACTACTAAAGGCTTCACACTTCACCCAGTAAGACCGAAAACTATTTTTTTCCTTTTTTTATGTAAAAAGCACATACTCGTACATAGTTCTGCTTCAAATATTTTTGCCAAAGTAAATCAGAACAAAAGAGCATCTTTTTGAGATTCTATCTTATCAGTTGGAACACATACACTGATACACCTCATGTCTAGCCATCTGGAAACTGAATCTACTGACATGTGTTTAGTGATACACATATCAAAATAAAAAGATATGGTGGTAGACAAAAGGTGAAACTGGAACTTTAGAAAAAAAAAGTAATATAGACTAATTCAAATTTCAGTCTCTCATCTTTAGCCATTCAAAAATTATTCAGGAGTTCCAAGACTTTTAGAACACAGTGAAGTTTTTTTTTTTTTTTTTTTTAATTTTTGATAGAGGGAACTGTAACTGCACCCCGGGTGGAGAACAAAAAAAAATCCACCCTGGGTGGAGAACAAACCCATGGCCTAGTGCTTACAAGGCAGACACCCTACCAACCAAGCTAACTAGGCTGGCTAGAAATAGGTGCAGATTTGTAGTAGCTCAACTCATCCTTTAGGACTGTTTGCTCCTACACCTAAGCCACGGAGTGGGCTTTTTGTGTTTGGAGTTAAGGTGCTATCCCTGGGCCTTGATGGAACCTAGAAGCACCCTCACTGGTATATTTCAACCGCCTCACTTTCTCTAAAACTCACCTGCAGCAGCTCTAGAAAGTCTGCACAATTAGGTTTATTCCAGAGAAAAGCTGTGAGTCCATATAATATCCCATTAAGGGAATACTAAGAGGTGCCATCCAGGCTAGAGGGCTTGGCTCAGGGGTCTATTGAGGGATACTCAGGTACATAATATTATGTTGTTGTACCCTACTTCCTGAGACAGATTTGACGGTAGTCCCATTCAGGTGCCCTCAAAAGAGCCAGTGTTATTGTCTGTGGCTTGACAGAGCTGGTTTGTCTCAGTTTCACGTCCTCCGTCCTCCAGCGAGATGCAGAAATAGGTGCAACTGCTAGGCACTTACCATCAATCAAGGGAACCAGGTTTTTCAACATAATTATTGACTTTGAAAAATTTAACTAATAGTATTAGGTTTGGTCACTTTTTTTACATTGCTCATTGCTCAATTCAACTTGAAAGTCTTGAAACATAGAACAAAAGTATTTTAACTTCTTATCTTCTTAACTTAACTTGCAGCTTGCACAGAACACAGAACACAACACAGAAGACACTGACACTCAAGAGCTCAAGCAGTGTTGTCAGATGGCTTCAGTGAAATTATACTAGATTCGTGCTAAAATTATACTAAAATTTGAAAAATTATACTAAGGGTGTGTTTATGAACAGGGCTGAGATGAGCTCGGACGACGTGAGATAGCTGTCCCGGCGGCAATTTTTAAAATTCATTTTATATTTATTTTTGTTTGCTTTGTAATTTGCTTGTTTTTAATAGCTAATATAAATGAAAAGTATAATATAAACGTGCAAACTAAAGATAAAAAGTAAAAAATGAATTCAGATTGTACAAGTTGCGGAAAAAAAATCAAAAATTCGAATTTCCCGCCAACTTTACACGCAAAAAGTCCGACGATGTCCTACGATGGCCCTGTTCATAACCACGGCCTCAATCACTCAAAACGACCGCGGACCGCGAAATTCAAAAAATCTTAGTACTTTTGGTCCATGGAAGTTAAGCAACGTCGAGCGTGTTAGTTAATTGGACGGGTGACCGTCTGGGACCTACTCTCACGACGTGACGGCCTTTCCCGGCCCCACTCAGGCTGAATGAGATTTATTAGAGCAGTTGGTAAGGTAGGCCAACGCCCTGGAAGTGATTTTAATTTAACAGACATTAAATTAAAATCTCTGCTCTGGCTTTGGAACTATCATTAGGGTCTAGCTAGGGACTTTTTCGTCGAATTTTTAGGGATTTTTGATTTTTTTAGTGACTTTTAGGGATTTTTGGAAAAATTTCCATCAATGTAGAAGGACTTTTTCGTCGAATTTTTAGGGATTTTTGATTTTTTTAGTGACTTTTAGGGATTTTTGGAAAAATTTCCATCAATGTAGAAATTTTCGTATTTCTTTACGACAACCGGCCGGGCCCTACAAATTTGTTACCACTTGAAATTATTTTTTTAGCTGTGAAATATTGGACAATTTCAATGAGATCTTATTGGAGTAGGTAATGGGTTCAGTGGAGTAGTTTTGGAGCTAAATAAAAGATTTTTAATAATAATAATGAACTTATTATACCTACTGTATGCCTTTTTTCCCTCTACTTTACTCATTTAATTTTTTTTTTGTTAGAAATATAGGTAGCTTTCTAAATTTGTTTATGAAAATAAAAAAAAAACCTGCTTTTGTATTTCATTAAAATAGAGCCGAATTTTTTTTTGAGTTGATTTTGATTTGTTTGTTTTTTTATTTATTTTTATTTTTTTTTAATGAAAATTGATTTCACTTCTGATTTTTAACAAAAAAAAAAAAAAACTTTCATACCTACTCAAGAAGAAAGAAAAAATCAAACTCAACTCAGGAAAAAATATGGCTTATATTTAAGACTTATTTTAGGTGGTTTTAGGTTAATATTTGATGTGCATAGGAATTTAGGGACTTTTTCCAAAATCTAGGGACTTTTTTCTTTCGATCTAGGGATATATTTTTTTCCATCTGGCAACACTGGAGCTACTAGACCTAGTGAGGAGTGAAGGAGTGAGCTAGCCAAGCTTAGAGCTCAGCTATACTGCTTTATTTCTTTTTTTTTCTGCAAAGGCCGAAAGACGTATAAAATGTTTGCAAAGAAAACTACAAGACTTTTATCAAATAATGTCACTGGTGCTGCAGGAAAATGTGTCCACAATAAAAACCCTAGAAACTTGGAACGTTTGAGAATAGCAAGGAAGCCTCAAGGATACCATTTGGACAGACTTGGAAGAGAATACTGGCACACTCTGTACTTTACCACCACCAAGAAGCACATTACAGGTTTGTATACACAAACAAGATGGTAAATTCTTGTCACTTGGCTTTAGAGTAGAGATGGCAAAGATCGGTTCACTTTAGGGAATAATAGAGGAGGAGAACTATCAATCGGCGCCATCGATAGTTATCGATAGTTTTCAAAAAAACTATCGATAACTTTCGATAGTTTTTTTTATTACATATATTCCTTGTTTCTAAAGGTCTTATCCCCCAAAAAGTCCTAACCTAACCTAATTTAAAGAAAATTATTAACTGTACACGTACTCATATTAATTTAGGTCACAGGGTTTAATTTCAACATTTTATTTATTTATTTTTTTTATTTTTTACAAAATATATTTTTTTTTCATAGATTTGTATACATCTATGTTTTTTTTTACAATTTTTTTTTATACTTTTTACTTCTAAAATGACCAAAACAAACAAAAAATGTGCAGAAAAAAACTATCGAAAACTATTGATAGTCAAGCCTCAACTATCGATAGCGTTCGATAGTCAAAACTATCGATAGTTATCGATAGTCAAAACTATCGATAGTTCTCCTCCTCTAGGGAATAAGTTCCAACTGTTCAGTTCTGTTCATTGAACTGTTCCCAATATAAGTTCAGTTCAGTCAACCGTTCACTTGATCTAGGCTGATGTAGAATGCATTTTTTGTTCCCAATATAAGTTCAGTTCAGTCAACCGTTCACTTGATCTAGGCTGATGTAGAATGCATTTTTAAAGGGGGGGAGTGAGATCTCCACGATAAGTACAAGTTCTGCAGAAATATGTATGAGGAAGTACAAAGTAAAGATTCAAGTGCATAGGTACTAGATTTGCTTACATATTTGTACTGGATGTACTACAAGTGAATAGCTTCAAGATTCATAGCACACGCTGGACACGAGAGAGAGAGAGAGAAAAAAGAAAAGGAGTGGGGGTATATCTGTGGCGGAATTAACCGATTCAAATTCTTCTCGGCTCATGTTGGCTGAAAAAAGAAAAGGAGTGGGGGTATATCTGTGGCGGAATTAACCGATTCAAATTCTTCTCGGCTCATGTTGGCTCTCTTGATACTATCGTTCGATACTATCTTCCTAATACTATTGTTCGCGTTTGTTCGTTCTTCAAGATCTTGATCTCTTCACAGTTCAGTTCAGGTCAGGAACGAACTTTTTCCAAGATCAAGTCCCTAACATTTTGTGAAATGAGGTTCAACAAAAATTGAATTTTTATTGCTAGTTCTAAAAAATATTGTTTAATAGATATTATAGGTAATTAAAATCCATCAAAATAATGATGTCAGACTATTATTGTCAAATAAATTAATTAAATAAAGAGGCAATAAATAGTTCAAACTTAATTGAAGTTCTTGTTGCAAGGTGAATGGTTGATCGAAATGAACTTACCGTTCAGAAAGAACAGTTCAGTTCAGGAACAAACTTTTTCAAAGAACAAGTTCCTAAGTACAGTTCGTTCGTTCTTTTCCCATCTCTAGTTTAGAGCTTTTTACAAAACTGGTTAAAGTTCCAGTTTCACTTAATTGCTCAAACTTTGAAAAAAGAAGTTCTATACAGCATGTGCCAGAAAAACACTGACAATGGCTCAGGGTAGGTAGATCTTATCATTTCCAACAAGGTTGTGTAGGTCATTTTCCTAACTTCGGCTTTGTTTCCAAGAAATGTCCAAAAAACCACTTCAAAAAATGCATTGTGTCAGCTTTTAGGACATAACTTTTTCATTATAATCGATAAACTGTTTTTTTTGCTGATATTCTGAAGAAAAAATAGGAAATGTTTGCAAAATATCAACTATAATAGTAATGAGAAAGTGTTGTGCAATTGGTCCAAATTTTAAAAATTAAGAAATGGTTGAAAACATCCGTTTTGGAGTCCTGATATCAAGAAGTGATTTAGCCCATGGTCTGTATGTATGTATGTATGTATGTATGCACCTACTACAGATTTAAATGGGAATGTCTGGTATACAAAATATCTCAAACGGTTTACCCTACCCGGGAGCAATGAAACTTGGTGTGCTATCCCAGTCCCAGTACACAGTCCAAGGACACGAGATCTCAAACGGTTTACCCGGGAGCAATGAAACTTGGTGTGCTATCCCAGTCCCAGTACACAGTCCAAGGACACGACTGTAACAATTTGGTAAAAATCAGACAGTCATGGGAGCAATGAAACTTGGTGTGCTATCCCAGTCCCAGTACACAGTCCAAGGACACGACTGTAACAATTTGGTAAAAATCAGACAGTCACTCATCCAGATATTAATGCAATATATCACTTTGTTTAACATATTCTCGCCTTATCAATTCGGTTTTAGGAAAAAATTATCCACAGTGGACGCTGTTAACCTATTTAACTCCTTTATCTCTATGGCTGGGATTGAAGCCATGCCCTCCTGTTTACCAGGCGAATGTCTAAACTACTAAAGGCTTCACACTTCACCCAGTAAGACCGAAAACTATTTTTTTCCTTTTTTTATGTAAAAAGCACATACTCGTACATAGTTCTGCTTCAAATATTTTTGCCAAAGTAAATCAGAACAAAAGAGCATCTTTTTGAGATTCTATCTTATCAGTTGGAACACATACACTGATACACCTCATGTCTAGCCATCTGGAAACTGAATCTACTGACATGTGTTTAGTGATACACATATCAAAATAAAAAGATATGGTGGTAGACAAAAGGTGAAACTGGAACTTTAGAAAAAAAAAAAAGTAATATAGACTAATTCAAATTTCAGTTTCTCATCTTTAGCCATTCAAAAATTATTCAGGAGTTCCAAGACTTTTAGAACACAGTGAAGTTTTTTTTTTTTTTTTTTTTTTTATTTATGAACTCTCAAGAATATGTAAGATGATGGTACAAATTTTCTCTCTTCTCTCTCATTTTGCTGATGTTGGAGTTGGGATCTTTGGATCTGGATATCTGGACTTAAGCTTCAAATCATTATTAACTGGATAATCCAAGTGGTTGGTTAATGATTAAGGATATATTCAGTTCTGATTCATAAAAATTGAATATTTTTTTCCTTCCCCCAGGACAAATTGTACATAACAATGGCAATGTGGTTGTTTCTGCATCAACCAACGAATGGGCACTCAAGAAACATCTTTACAATACCAATGATATTTGTGCATATTCTAATCTAGCAAGAGTACTGGCCCAAAGATGCCTAGAAACTGGTATCTCAGAGATCACATGTAACTATAAAGCTGAACCAAATACAAAGTTTAGTGAATATTTGAAAATTCTTGAGAGTGAAGGTATATCCTTGTCAGAACCTGAAGTATTTAGAGTGGCCAGACCATGGGACAAATCAAGACCTGAGAAACCATGGGAAGTAATTGAATAAATTAAACTTGCTGGGCCAGCCTAGTTAGCTTAGTTGGTAGTGCGTCTGCCTTGTAAGGGCTAGGCCGCGGGTTCGATTCCCGCCCGGGGCGGATTTTATCCTGATGGGATAATGTTCGTTCTCTGAACGGCTGGCTTTCTCCTATCCTGTCTTCCTTCTCTCTTCGATTTCGGGATGATAAGACCATAGCAGTTACAGTTCCCTCTGTCAAACCTCTTTTAAAAAAAAAAAAAAAAAAAAAACTTGCTGGACAATAATATATTTAATGTTGATGGTAGTTGTGTAGTTGTTGTCAACATTTTGCTGATATTCTGAAGAAAAAATAGGAAATGTTTGCAAAATATCAACTATAATAGTAATGAGAAAGTGTTGTGCAATTGGTCCAAATTTTAAAAATTAAGAAATGGTTGAAAACATCCGTTTTGGAGTCCTGATATCAAGAAGTGATTTAGCCCATGGTCTGTATGTATGTATGTATGCACCTACTACAGATTTAAATGGGAATGTCTGGTATACAAAATATCAGATCTCAAACGGTTTACCCGGGAGCAATGAAACTTGGTGTGCTATCCCAGTCCCAGTACACAGTCCAAGGACACGACTGTAACAATTTGGTAAAAATCAGACAGTCACTCATCCAGATATTAATGCAATATATCACTTTGTTTAACATATTCTCGCCTTATCAATTCGGTTTTAGGAAAAAATTATCCACAGTGGACGCTGTTAACCTATTTAACTCCTTTATCTCTAATAGCTTTAACAACAAAACCTACGTTCACGCTACTCTATGCGACCTATCCAGAGCATTTGAATGTCTAAATCATGAAATATTACTACACAAATTATCATATTACAAATTCCACCATAACAGCATCAAATTAATCAAGTCCTATCTTGAAAACAGGGTGCATATAGTTAAGCTGGGGGAACATCTATCCGAACCGCGTAGGGTTAATGTTGGAATACCGACTGGCTCAATTCTGGGTCCGTTGATATTCCTGCTTTATATTAACGATTTACCGGCAAATCTCCCAGAATATTGTAGCGCTGCCATCTTCGCGGACGACACAACTTTATTTGTTGATGATGAAAGCGAGGAAGAGGCCGTCAGAAAGGGAAACATACATAGTTTTGGCTAAAGCGCAGGTGTGGTTTGGTTCCAATAGGTTGCATCTAAATCGGAATAAAACGCAGGATATCATGATAAGTTTAAGGAAAATATCTGTCCCAGATAATCCACCCTCTGTGAGATTATTGGGCTTCCAAATAGACCCTAAATTAAACTGGCAATCGCATATTAATCATGTGTCAAGCTTGCTGAGTAGCAGACTTTTTCTGTTGCGCCGGCTGCGGAAAGAAGTGTCTCCTCCAGTACTAAAAAACGCATACTACGGTCTTATTCATTCCATCCTGAGTTACGGTGTACTTTTATGGGGACACACATCTGACGCGCAGAAGCTCTTCATCATTCAGAAGAATGCCATCCGTCTACTTAGCAATGCTGTACCCCGTGACCATGCAAAACCCCTATTCGTAAATCTAAACATATTAACATTACCATCCTTATTCATCCTAAAATCTCTCATAAATGTAAGAAATAACCTAACGGATTATCAAACCTACACCCATACCTACAAAACTCGCAATAAAGATAATTTGAAACCGATGCGACACAGGGTTATAGCTGCGAGAAACGGATGTAATTACCATGGTGTTCTTTATTTTAACAAACTCCCTGTCGCGATCAGAAACTTACCTCCAAAAGCATTTAAATCCTACCTCGAGAAATACCTATGTAAAAAGGCATTCTATTCGGGGGATGAATTCCTGACGTGTTCTGATTGCGATTTGGTTGCCTAGAATGTGCCTGATGTCCCCACAAACCCCCGTTACCCAGATGATTGTTTTCTGGTTACTAGAAATAAGTAAAAACTCTTTTTATTTTTAGTTTTAATTTTAGATTTTCTATCTCTATTTTGTGCTTGTAACATGTAAACAATTTGTTTTCAATTGAAATACATGAAACTTTGAATTTGAAATTAAACCAAAGGCAATGTTGCTTCAGAAATTGAAAAAAAAAAAATCCAATTTCTTGATACTTTATGGGGAGTATTTTGAGGTAGAAAATTTTTCCACCATAAATCCACAAATCGGCCGATTGTCAAATAAATTAATTAAATAAAGAGGCAATAAATAGTTCAAACTTAATTGAAGTTCTTGTTGCAAGGTGAATGGTTGATCGAAATGAACTTACCGTTCAGAAAGAACAGTTCAGTTCAGGAACAAACTTTTTCAAAGAACAAGTTCCTAAGTACAGTTCGTTCGTTCTTTTCCCATCTCTAGTTTAGAGCTTTTTACAAAACTGGTTAAAGTTCCAGTTTCACTTAATTGCTCAAACTTTGAAAAAAGAAGTTCTATACAGCATGTGCCAGAAAAACACTGACAATGGCTCAGGGTAGGTAGATCTTATCATTTCCAACAAGGTTGTGTAGGTCATTTTCCTAACTTCGGCTTTGTTTCCAAGAAATGTCCAAAAAACCACTTCAAAAAATGCATTGTGTCAGCTTTTAGGACATAACTTTTTCATTATAATCGATAAACTGTTTTTGTTAGAACCATGAGCCAGAGCACAAAATTTTGATCCGAATAGATCTGATCTCCAATTTTTAAATTTCAGGTTTGATGTGTTTTTTCAAGCTCATAAAGTTTTACCTTATGTCCAAATTTTACGTTATAAAACATGCAGTTTTTTCTGAAGAAATTTTGGAGGAGAGGTCTCCATCTTTCAGCAAAACTTGTGCTTTATTCAAGGATCAGAATGAGACTTTATTTGCCTTTTTCACTCATGTCCTTCCCAGCAAAACAAACACTTAACTACCTGAAAAGCATTCACAAGACTAGAAAACTACTGACCGTTAAACTAATGGTAATTTTTTACTTTGCTCACCTTGAAATTACATGCAGAACACTCCTAAAGCAAGTATCTTCCCTTATATAAGTTTGATCATTTAAGTGACACTGGAACTTTACCAGCAAGTCTAATGTAATGATGTAATGTAATGAAAAAGTAATAAGTAGACCTGAGGTTTACTAAATTTTTGGAATACATCCTTTCCCTTGATTGGGTGTTTTTTAATTACCTACCTTGGTGGTGTAGTGGTCAAGGTGCTCGCCTGGTAAACAGAAGGGCATGGGTTCAATCCCAGCCGAGGTATGGAATTTTATCCTCAGTATAATTTGAGAATTTGACCACAATAATAGTAGTAGCCTACTGCTGGATTTGACCAAATTCATGACTTTTCCAGAGTTTTCTTTAAATTTTCACGATTTTCCGTGACTTTTTGGCCAGTATACAGATTCCATGTTTCCCAGGTCGCGTATTAAACCCTATTATTGTGATGACATGGCAATAATCACGCCCTGTTGTAATTTTGTTATTTATTACAATAAAGAGTTATTATCATGACTTTCTTTTTCTTTTTATTTCATTGAATAGGGCAATAGGGTAGATTATACCCTGTCAAGACTACCTGAAAGGGACTGCAAAGTCCCATAGTCAAAATAAGGTCGTGTGTACATTGTACATATTTGGAATAGTTGAGTCAGATCATATATTACAAGGTTAGAACACATTATGATAACAAAAAAGTAACTTCTGAAAACTTCACATTTAAATGTTCATTTATTAAAAAAATTAATAATAATAATGAAGTTCACAAGAGAGGTAGAGGTACCATGAACTATTGGTTAAACATTTGATGTCATAATGGTAGCAGCATTTTCAAATTCAATTTTCTCAGTAATATTTTTTGTTTTGATGTTTTCATCTTGGTTGGCAATAAATATGTAACCATTATCCAATTCTTTCCATCCATATTTCTTCACCCACAAACGCAGTGTTGAATCTGAAAAGGAATTGAAAAATCACACTCATGAATTCTTAATTAATAATAATGCAATGGGTCGGAGGACAATTCCAGATCTGTGATGAGTTGAATATTTCACTCGAGTGGACACAAGTTTACATTTACTGGGCCCACTTGAGTGAAGTTTTGAAATAAAACTCGGTTCTGATTAAAAACAAAAATCTTCGCCTTTCCGATTCTGACAACATACAGTTATGTGCAAAAGTGGTTCAATGTTTTCAATTGTGCACTAAGTATAATGATTTCCTACGAAATAGTTTAAAAGTAAGAACAAAAGTGTATGTAATAAATGCGATATGTTGTTTATCATATTATAATAAATAAATAATGATTCCAAAAAATTCAACGTTAACAAAAAAATTAATAACTGCTGAAAAACGTATTGGTCCAGTTTTGCACCAGTTTGATCTGCTTTGGTCTTGGTGTCCTTAGTACTTGGTCCACATGAACTTAGCCTCACGGACTGCTGCAACTCTCCTTGGCATGCCTTTTGCAAGCTTTTCACAATATCCATTTGGAATATTATACCACGTTTG
>NW_007377587.1:160387-177850 GCF_000475195.1 Diaphorina citri
ACAGTGGACGCTGTTAACCTATTTAACTCCTTTATCTCTAATAGCTTTAACAACAAAACCTACGTTCACGCTACTCTATGCGACCTATCCAGAGCATTTGAATGTCGAAATCATGAAATATTACTACACAAATTATCATATTACAAATTCCACCATAACAGCATCAAATTAATCAAGTCCTATCTTGAAAACAGGGTGCATATAGTTAAGCTGGGGGAACATCTATCCGAACCGCGTAGGGTTAATGTTGGAATACCGACTGGCTCAATTCTGGGTCCGTTGATATTCCTGCTTTATATTAACGATTTACCGGCAAATCTCCCAGAATATTGTAGCGCTGCCATCTTCGCGGACGACACAACTTTATTTGTTGATGATGAAAGCGAGGAAGAGGCCGTCAGAAAGGGAAACATAGTTTTGGCTAAAGCGCAGGTGTGGTTTGGTTCCAATAGGTTGCATCTAAATCGGAATAAAACGCAGGATATCATGATAAGTTTAAGGAAAATATCCGTCCCAGATAATCCACCCTCTGTGAGATTATTGGGCTTCCAAATAGACCCTAAATTAAACTGGCAATCGCATATTAATCATGTGTCAAGCTTGCTGAGTAGCAGACTTTTTCTGTTGCGCCGGCTGCGGAAAGAAGTGTCTCCTCCAGTACTAAAAAACGCATAATACGGTCTTATTCATTCCATCCTGAGTTACGGTGTACTTTTATGGGGACACACATCTGACGCGCAGAAGCTCTTCATCATTCAGAAGAATGCCATCCGTCTACTTAGCAATGCTGTACCCCGTGACCATGCAAAACCCCTATTCGTAAATCTAAACATATTAACATTACCATCCTTATTCATCCTAAAATCTCTCATAAATGTAAGAAATAACCTAACGGATTATCAAACCTACACCCATACCTACAAAACTCGCAATAAAGATAATTTGAAACCGATGCGACACAGGGTTATAGCTGCGAGAAACGGATGTAATTACCATGGTGTTCTTTATTTTAACAAACTCCCTGTCGCGATCAGAAACTTACCTCCAAAAGCATTTAAATCCTACCTCGAGAAATACCTATGCAATAATCACGCCCTGTTGTAATTTTGTTATTTATTACAATAAAGAGTTATTATCATGACTTTCTTTTTCTTTTTATTTCATTGAATAGGGCAATAGGGTAGATTATACCCTGTCAAGACTACCTGAAAGGGACTGCAAAGTCCCATAGTCAAAATAAGGTCGTGTGTACATTGTACATATTTGGAATAGTTGAGTCAGATCATATATTACAAGGTTAGAACACATTATGATAACAAAAAAGTAACTTCTGAAAACTTCACATTTAAATGTTCATTTATTAAAAAAATTAATAATAATAATGAAGTTCACAAGAGAGGTAGAGGTACCATGAACTATTGGTTAAACATTTGATGTCATAATGGTAGCAGCATTTTCAAATTCAATTTTCTCAGTAATATTTTTTGTTTTGATGTTTTCATCTTGGTTGGCAATAAATATGTAACCATTATCCAATTCTTTCCATCCATATTTCTTCACCCACAAACGCAGTGTTGAATCTGAAAAGGAATTGAAAAATCACACTCATGAATTCTTAATTAATAATAATGCAATGGGTCGGAGGACAATTCCAGATCTGTGATGAGTTGAATATTTCACTCGAGTGGACACAAGTTTACATTTACTGGGCCCACTTGAGTGAAGTTTTGAAATAAAACTCGGTTCTGATTAAAAACAAAAATCTTCGCCTTTCCGATTCTGACAACATATCCTTTTCATTTTAATTATTTAATTAAATTTAGTGCAGAACACCCACTACATCTTATATTCACAAGAAGCAAATACCACTTTAGTCCGAGTCAAATGCTGTCAAATTTAAACAAACTATATATAAAAAAAAAAAAAAAAAATCGTTCTATGGTGAAAACTGAGCCAGAGGCCTATAGCAATATTATAGAGTACAGAAGTTATCGCATACTGTGAAGGTGCAGTTGTTTAATGGAAATTGGATGATTTGGGCTTTTTGGACAGAACTGCTGTTCCTCCGGGAAAAATACATCAATTTTCCTCATATTGCAACATCCCTACCCCATACTAGAAGAAGGAAGTAACAAGAACCCTCTTGTATCATTGAACTTATTTGAACACTTGGCTTTGTACCATGAAAAAGTGACTCATGTTCAAAAGATTTTTTTCCCCCCTTAACCTAAGGAAAGTAATGTAATCAGATCAAATTTTCGATGGTCACTTTTAGTGCCAGAACACGAAAAATATCACATTTTTCCCCCCTTAACCTAAGGAAAGTAATGTAATCAGATCAAATTTTCGATGGTCACTTTTAGTGCCAGAACACGAAAAATATCACAAGATTTAGGGCCGGAAGCATAGTCGTACCTTAATGATTTCTGAGCTGTCAATGTGAATCTGACCAAGTGAACAATGTAATTTTAATTTTTCTCGTATTTTTGCTCAATTAATAGATCATAAAATGAAGTTGTTAGTAGCAGAAAAAACTTTTTTAACAGTTTGATAGGTGACAAATCGAAAGTGGCCCATGACGAACAGACGCCATTAGTATTAAAGCAGAAGAAAATAAACAACATAGGAAAATGGATACCTCAAGGAAATACGAAATCTTAGGGCCGAATGCACAGTCGTTACTATAATTTTTACCCACTTGCAACTCCTCCGCCCCGGGCGGGAATCGAACCCGCGGCCTAGCGCTTACAAGGCAGACGCACTACCAACTAAGCTAACTAGGCTGGTACTGATAACTTTGAAAGTGAAATTGTGTTGCCTGAGTGCTGGGTCTGTATTTCTTGAAGTTTCTTTTCTCTCCG
This sequence comes from Diaphorina citri, assembly GCF_000475195.1. NCBI lineage: Eukaryota > Metazoa > Arthropoda > Insecta > Hemiptera > Psyllidae > Diaphorina > Diaphorina citri. Next base: position 163,249 of record NW_007377587.1, read on the forward strand.
TTCTTCTTACAGCCATTTCAAAGTCAATCTGTTCCAAATTTTCTGCACATCAGAGTATTGAAATTAAAATGTAAAACTAGGAGGACGTTTAGGATCCACTATGCATATGAATTTTAGGAAAGTACTAAAAGGAATCCCTGCCAGCCTAGTTAGCTTAGTTGGTAGTGCGTCTGCCTTGTAAGCGCTAGGCCGCGGGTTCGATTCCCGCCCGGGGCGGATTTTATCCTGATGGGATAATGTTCGTTCTCCGAACGGCTGGCTTTTTCCTATCCTGTCTTCCTTCTCTCTTCGATTTCGGGATGATAAGACCATAGCAGTTACAGTTCCCTCTGTCAAACCCCCTAAAAAAAAGAAAGGAATCCCTAATCATTAAGGTACGACTGTGCATTCGGTCCGTCCCTCCGGGAATTTTTTGAGCATATGGTCGCGCTCCCTTGTTTACGGTCGCGCTGCGCGCTCCTGGGGCTTCGCGCGGTTGTGCATGCAGTCGCGCTTCGCGCTCCCTTGGCTTCGCGGTGTTGAGCGAGTCGCGCTTCGCGCTCCCTATTACTACATAATACAGGGTGACCCAGAGTTACCTGACGGTTTTTAAAATGATGCTACACGTTCAATTTTCAAGATAAAAGAGTGATATTTATTTTAAACGAAAAACAACAAATATAAGGTTTACTTTTTGGGGCATTTTGTTTATGATGGTGAATTGGTGATCAGGTGTGAAAGACAACGCTAGCCGAAAATGGAGGAGTTGCAAGTGGGTAAAAATTATAAATAAATGGTCGATTCCTATGTAAAAAGTTGGGAAAAATCCAAAACTGAGGTCAAAACTCCGAAAAAACAACTGTAAAAGGTCGAAAATTCAATTTTTATAATGAAAAAGTTCAAAGATTTGTGACGTCAGACTTAACGCAGTTGCTATTTTTGTCCGCTAGGTAGCGCCACTATGCAAGCACGCTAGCGGAGGAGCAGAAAGAAATGCGCAGAACCGTATGCGCACAAAACATTAATGCGTTGCCTGCAAGGGAGCTTTGCTCGGGACATCTGATGTGACGTCATCGCCTACGGGAGCGTATGCCGTGACGTCAAAGTTTACGATTTACCGGTATCGATTTATCTCGGGATCTAGAAGTCGTAGAAGAAAAAGAAAAAATCCGTCAGTCCTCATTTTTCCTGCTCTATGACTTTGTTTACATTTTTTTCTTTTCAAACACCTACGTATTCTGCAAATGTAATAGAAAGTCGTGTGATGTTCACACCAGATTTTTTTTTAAATCGATTTATCTCGGGATCTAGAAGTCGTAGAAGAAAAAGGAAAATTCCGTTGGTCCTCATTTTTCCTGCTCTATGACTTTGAAACACCACCCAAGTAAGCGCAACTGATCTATTCGCTCTAATTTTGAAAACACTCAATCTGGTTCAAAATTCGATATACTGTCTCTAGCATTTTTTGGGCTATAGCACGAATTTCTCGATAAAAAGCAACCGTTAACTCATACAGAGTCCTTGTCTAATAAATATACACCTTGTTTTTAACACATTTCCATAAAAAAAAGTCGCACGAGCTAAGAACGGATGAGGAGGGTGGAAAATCAAAATGGGTGTGAAACTTCATCTGAACATTAATCACAAATTCACTACTCTTAAGAAATGCATCCACAGCGAAAGCTCGAAGTTACGGGGTCCACGACCACATATTGTAACAAAACCTTATTTTGTTCTGAACTCAGTGAAGTTCATTTCAACAAGCTACGACAAGTTTTATTATAAGAAAGTTATGGGCAAATCAAAACCATCAGGTAACTCTGGGTCACCCTGTATTTATGTACCTACATACTTTCATGTAATGATTTAAAATTAAGACTAGAGCCTGTTCTTCCTTTATTCCTTTTAATTTTTCCTAATAACTACCAATATAATGTTTAAGCCACCCATTCATTTATTGGCCTTGCTCGGCGTAGCTTAACATGGAAGACGCTAAAACCGGTTTAAATTAACGACTGAAGTGTTATCTAAACTAAAACTTTCTCGCTTTGAGTTCGTCATAGCGACAAATTTCAAGATCAGAGCTCATCTGTGAAAAAAATCCCCTAAAAACCAGTTTTTTGGCTTTATGGTTTTCTGGACAAAATTTGCACCACCAGTTTCGTGTTCCTGGTAAAAAGACCTTTAATTTGATATATAGGTCGACCAGGTTTGGACAAGTCCTTCTATGGTCTATGGGGACAGACACACAGACAGATGACACCGAAGCGAATACAATAGTCCGTCCCTTATACCTTTTTATTACTATCGTAATAATAAAGGAAGGTCAGACTAAAAAATAGCATGATTTAATATATCAGTATATCACACACGTACCTTTGAAAAACATGTAGGATTCGCGGATTTCCCAAACACTGCGCAAATCGCAAAGAGCGAAATATTGGACCAAATCGAAATAATAGTGAAACCATAAGATTTGGGAGCAAAAAACACTCAGATTTGATAGGTAGGTCGCACTTGTACTTTTCAAGCACTTTTGTGATTTGCATTTTCCGTGAACCGCAAAAAATCGAGTGAGTAGTCAATTACACATGAAAATCAACGTAGAAAACAAATATGCAATAAAAAAAATAGGGGTTCTCATTTAAAAATCCGAAGTTGGCACCCGATTCGCGAAGTTCGCGTATCGCGATATTGCCAAAATATCTGCATCAAAAAATTACAGGTTTTTTGAAATTTCAAAAAGGCTCCAAGAAAAACAATTTAAGCATAAATTCTGGGACACCCTGTATAAAACTATTAATTAACATTGGAGAAACCATTAGCTGTGTTTTGACCTAATTCAGAGTTTTTGACCAATTTATTTATTTATTTATTTTTGCAGTTTTTGGTTGTACTGACTAAACAATTGGAAATATTCAATAGGATTCAATAAGGCAAAGAAAGTTGTGATGTTCCCATCAGATTTTTAAAGTTTACCTTCAACACCATCTAAGAGCTCAGAGAGCAATTTTTTATCAATGGTCTGAAATGTGATTCCCACAACATGGCAGACAAATTTTCTGATGGAATCATTAAACCCTTCAATATTTAAGAATAGGTCAGGGATGGTGTGCATACGGCTCCAAAACTGGGTAAATTTACAACTCTCCAATAAATCTGCTAAGTAAATGATTTGATCAATGGGGTCTTCCTTGCACTGAAATCATGAATGAAAACACAAATGAGTAATGTTCTAGAACAGGGGTTTCCAAGCAGGTGAAATTTTAAAACCTATTCTCCTAATTGTAGCTGAACACTAAAGGAGGTAAGTTTCCATGACTCAATGTACAAATCCCAAAAAGCTTTGTGGGCCACAAAAATGGTCTGGCGGGCCACATGAGGCCTGCAGGCTGTTAGTTGGAAACCCCTGTTCTAGAACAAAAATCATCTTGGTGCATCTGGGTCCAACACAAATCCTTTAATTTTTCTAGATTTTTTTTTTTTTTTTTTTTTTTTTTTTTTCCTTTTTTTTTTTTTTTCCTCCACCCCCCTTTCTTTTCCCCTGGGGACAAAAAAAATGCTTCTTTCCCTTTTTCTTATTTTCCCTACCACTCCCTATCTTCTACCACTGGGAACCAAACAAATCCCTTGTGGATCCCTTGGATATACTGGGTTTGGACTTTCAAAACTTTTTTTTTAATTCAGTTCTAGGAATATCAAAGACATATTCTAGAAATTTTAAAACTTACCAAATCTTTACTCAATAAGCACTTGCAAAGGATGAAATCAGTGTGGGGGAAGTTGGTTAATGCTTTTAGAAGAATTTGACTTGTAATTTTCATATTGTAATTCTGGTGGAACTGGTAAAGTTTTAGTACTGCAAGATTTGCCTCCAAATCATACACATTCTCTGCACACTGAACTTCCACATATTTTTCTAAAGTTGATAAATGTTCTGGATTATACCTGCAAAACATTATTAAAAAAATAATAATCCTCATCAATTTGTTGATGTTAAAAACCAGCCAAAAATTGTTGTCAAAATACAGCTATACATTAATCTAGTGGCAATGAAAAGTATTTTTTATTAAATTTTTATTTTTTAGGTATGACTAGTGGTTGACCTGTCCTTTGTATGGGACCACCAGACACACACACCATGCACACAACACACCCACACCACACACACATGGTCATGCTATGTATTCCCTGACACATCTATCAGTTCAGTGTAATAGGTATAACTTTGAACCACCACCATTTTGAGTCAGGTTAGAATGTGACGATTTTTTTTAAGTAGCCTATGTGACCTGAAGTAGGTACTCTTCTTAACAGCTGAAATGCCACCAACCACTGCACCGTTCTTAACCAAAAGTTACATACCAAATTTCAATTCTCTAGCTCTTACCGTCCTTGAGACACACATGGACCAATGGCTGAAACTTTTGATTTAGAATCTAGGGACCTCAAGACATGTTTTGGCATTTCAGCAAAAATCTCTATTGCCTAGGAAATTTGTGCTGAAGTCAATCAGAAATAATAGTGCACATACTCTAATTGCAGATGCATTCTTACCTTTCAATTCCCACCAAGAGCTGATCAACACTTCCTTTCATGAGCTCTGCTTGAGTCATTGTAGAACTTTGCTAAGTTGAGCAAAGTAATGTGCAGTAAGCAGTAAGGTTAATTAAGATTAAAGATTTCCTGAAAGACCTGAGCCTGAACCTGAACGGCTTGAACCTGAAAAATCTGAAAAATGTGTTTGTGTTAAGACTGTTAAGGGTCGCTAGCAGTGTTGCACAGTTGCACAAGGTTTAAAAAAATCCCCAAAGTATGTCGAAAAATTACCCCATTTCAGAAATCAGGGTAAAGATTTAGGATAAAAAATATCAATCACCTAATTAATGGAGCAGTTGCAAATGGGTAAAAATTATAAATAGAGAGTGGTCGGATGGTCGGATTCCTATGTAAAAAGTTGGGAAAAATCCAAATCTGAGGTCAAAACTCCGAAAAAATAGCTGTAAAAGGTCGAAAATTCAATTTTTATTTTCCGTTCTAATTAAAGAGTTCAAATATGTGTGACGTCAGACTTTTCGCAGTTGTTTTTTTCGTCCGTTAGGTAGCGCCACTATGCAAGCGCGCTAGCGGAGGAGCAGAAACGTATGCGCACAAACACATCAATGCGTTGCCTGCGAGGGAGCTTTGCTCGGGACATTTGATGTGACGTCATCGCCTACGGAAGCGTATGCCGTGACGTCAAAGTTCACGATTTACCGCTATTTTTAAAATCGATTTATCTCGGGATCTAGAAGTCGTAGAAGAAAAAGAAAAATTCCGTTGGTTCTCATTTTTCCTGCTCTATGACTTTGAAACATCACCCAGGTAAGCGCAGCGAACTCTTATCTGAGCCTAATTGTAACATTTTATTATTATTATTAATTATTATTATTATTATTATTATTATTATTATTATCATTACTTATTAATCTATTATTATATTATTATATTATTATATTATTTATTATATTATTATATATTATTATTATTTAATATTTATTATGTCTAGTTCACGATTACCCTATTATTATATAAATCGATTATATTCGGGATCTAGAATCTATTATTAATATTATTATCCATTGGTTCTCATTATTCCTGCTCTATCCTTTGACATCACCCAGGTAAGCGCAATCTATTCTGAGCCTAATTGTACATTTTATTATTATTATTTATATTTATATTATTATTATTATTATTATTATTTATTATTATTTATTATTATTATTATTATTAATTATATTATTATTATTATTATGTCTCTGTATTATTATTATTATTATTATTATGTCTCGTAGATATATATATATATCTAGTAAAATAAGTACTAAATAGGCAGATAGGCACCCACCTAGTTGAATAAATCTAAAATATGGTTGAATAAATAACATTTTAATATTGTTAATATAAAAAAAAAATATTAATAGAAGTAATAATAAGTGGACCTATGTCAGGGAGATCAGTTAGATATTTAACTGATAGTTCTTTAGCCAACACCTGATCCCGAATAAAATTCAGTCGATATCAAAACTTACTCACAAAAATATGTGGCTGAAACTCTCGCCACAGTTCCAAGGCCAGAGCAGAGATTTTAATTTAATGTCTGTTTAATTAAAATCACTTCCAGGGCGTTGGTCTACCTTATCATCAACTGCTCTAATAAATCTCATTCGATTTCAGCCTGAGTGGGGCCGGGCGCCGGGAAAGGCCAACATCACGTCGTGAGAGTAGGTCCCAGACGGTCACCCGTCCAATTACTAACCACGCTCGACGTTGCTTAACTTCCATGGACCAAGAGTACTAAGATTTTTTGAATTTCGCGGTCCGCGGTCGTTTGATGATTTAGTATAATTTTAGCACGAATCTAGTATAATTTCACTGAAGCCATCTGACAACACTGGTCATTCTTCAGGGTGTGTTTATGAACAGGGCTGAGATGAGCTCGGACGACGTGAGATAGCTGTCCCGGCGGCAATTTTTAAAATTCATTTTATATTTATTTTTGTTTGCTTTGTAATTTGCTTGTTTTTAATAGCTAATATAAATGAAAAGTATAATATAAACGTGCAAACTAAAGATAAAAAGTAAAAAATGAATTCAGATTGTACAAGTTGCGGAAAAAAAAACAAAAATTCGAATTTCCCGCCAACTTTACACACAAAAAGGCCGACGATGGCCTATCTCAGCCCTGTACATAAACACAGCCTGAAGCTTGCCAATGTCAACCAGTCAATGTCATACAGACTGCTATCCACAAAAGCAAATGAAGTACACATTCCTTTAGTGTGGAAGAGTAACGCCAAAGAATGCGTAATATTTACTACCTATACCTATACCTATATATTTGTAATATTTTATTATTTTATAAGATGTTTATTACCTTCTTGTCATACATATACATATATCTATATCAATTATTGTTACAAATAAATAAAACATAAAAAACATATAAAACAAATCATTAGATACCTAGATCCGGTGGGGTAGGTAATAGGTATCTTTTTTTGTCGAGCGTTATTGCTAAGTATTTTAAAATCATTTTACTAACAGATAAAACCTATGGTCATCTATTCCATTTTTTCGCTAACACATTCACTCTGGCTGTATGGTCGAGGCTTAGTGCCAAACCAATGCCAAAAAAAAATAATATTATGTACTTATTGTTAATTTTTAAATTTGATTCAGCACTTCCCCAAATCGAAAACCTTAAGGCTGTGTTTATGTACAGGGCTGAGATGAGCTCGGACGAGGTGAGATAGGATATTGTTTCTACAGTTTTGCATTGGAGTGGTAACTTAAGCAAGGATAGCGTGGGATTGTTGGGCATTTTTTCTAACCCTCTGTCCCGGCGGCAATTTTTAAAATTTATTTTATATTTATTTTTGTACGTTTGCTTTGTAATTGTGTAATTCGCTTGTTTGTAATATCTGAATGAAAAGTATAATATAAACGTGCAAACTAGAGATAAAATATAAAAAGTAAAAAATGAATTCAGATTGTACGCGTTGCGGAAAAAAAAAATCAAAATTTCGAATTTCCCGCCAACTTTACAATTACAAGTTCACAAGCTCGAAGGCTCTGTTAAGTTACCACATCATTTTCCACACGCCAAGAAAGGCCGAGAATGGCCTATCTCAGCCCTGTACATAAACACAGCCTCATATTCTTTAGGGGCCTAGGCCGGAATCGAACCCGCGGTCTAGCGCTTACGACTTACGAGGCAGACGCGCTCCCAACCAAGCTAACTAGGCTGGTAACAAATATAATAATAATGATAAGTTGTGTAGGTGTACTCGTGTACTTTAAAGGGATAGATTATAGATAGTCAAATACATGATCAAAGTTTTGTGTACCTATTTAATATAGAAAGTAAAAAATACAAATTTAGTTCAGCCATGGAGTTTCACCCTTCTGTTGGAAATTTGGGCCAATATGACACAGATAATGAACTTATGAGTAAGTATTCAAACCACCCCCAGCATTTGGGCCACTTATATATTTTCAATGGTTATCTGAAAGAAGGTCTCTGGCTGAAATTTTGCTATTTCTTGAAAAAATTCCAAGATTAAAAGAAAGTCTGTCTCTCATGTGGTAAAGTTGCAGTTTCAGTTCAATGCTCAAACTTGAAGCAGAAAAAAAAAGATGCTACAAGGGAAGACACTTGCTTTAGGAGTGTTTTAAAGTGTTCTACTTAAATGTAGTTGAAGTTGAACACCCTGTAGACTGTAAGTATTAAATATAATAATAATAATAATAATAGTGTGAGTGTTTTAAAATGTAGTTTTAAAGTGTTCTACTTAAATGTAGTTGAAGTTGAACACCCTGTAGACTGTAAGTATTAAATATAATAATAATAATAATAATAGTGCTTATGCTTATTTATACTGCTTGCATAGGACTGAAAAGTCCCTTTACTCCTGCAGTAGGCTACTACTATTATTGTGGTCAAAATCTCAAATTATATTGAGGGCAATTAAAATTCAATACCTCGGCTGGGATTGAACCCATGCCCTCCTGTTTACCAGGCGAGCGCCTTGACCACTACACCACCGAGGTAGCTCTACATAGAGTGTTCTACATAGAGGTCTACAAATATAAAGTGTTCAGAGTGTAAGAAGCATGTATAGAGTATAAGCAGTGTATACAGAGTGTAACCAGTGTGTAGTATGTCAGTTTAGGTATTTCTTGTAAATTGTGTAAATTTTTACTTTCTATTACTACAGTATAGCAAGCTCTACTAGTAATGAAAGTACCTATTGCAATCGCTCCAAATTTTCAAAATTGGGAAATGGTTGGAAATACCTGTTTTGGGATCCCCTGATGTCAAAAAAGTGATTTTTAGCTCATGGTCTGTATGTACCTATGTTCAAGTATCTTGGCTCTATAATCTCCAAGAACGGTGACTCTATGCTCGAAATTCAGAATAGAATAAATTCAGCAAGCCAAGCATTTGGTAAACTATATGCCAGAGTCTGGAAGCCTCATGACCTGTCCTTAAAGCTGAAACTCGACATCTACAAAACGGTTGTACTCAGCACGCTGCTCTACTCATCGGAGTGTTGGACTGTCCTGGGAAAGCACATACAGAAGCTGAACTCCTTTCACCTCCATTGCCTGAGGTCGATAGCCAAGATCAGTTGGGAGGACAGAGTGCTGACAGAGGAAGTCTTGCGGTGAACAGACATGCTGAAGATCAAGAACCTTATACGTCAACAAAGGCTTTAATGGGCTGGGCACCTCAGTAGAATGCCTGAAAACCGAATCCATCACCCCGGTGTATGGCAGATACAAAAAGATGTCTTTTCTTTACTCTGCCAACACCATTCGGCGAAAGCTAAAGCCGCTACAACAACAACAAAACCGAATCCCAAAGAAGGTAGCCTTTTTGGAACTTGAAACCAGATATCACCCGCAATGCAAGCCGAAGAAGAGATGGACTGACATACTCAAGTAGGACATCAAACTCATTGGCCTTGAACCAAAAACTTGGAGAAATGCAGCTGCAAACAGACCAGCCTGGAGGAATAGCATGCAGGAAGCAGTGCATAAGGTACATAACACAGAGATGGTCTCGGCCACAGATAAGAGAGCCACCAGACATGAGGAGGAGAACTGGGACTAAAAGTGTCCTTTGTGTGCATTCCTGAGACATGGGCGACACGGACGTCAATACGTTCAGTCGCATATCACCCAATGTCACCACGAGGATGCTGAAGCACACAAACTGACATCACTCGTTTGCAAGCACTGTGGGTTCACATGCGGCACAAAGTATGGCCTCACTAGTCACCTGAGGCACCGACACTCAGACATGGCTTGGAGAGACGAGGCAACGTTGGATCAACAAACGCCTAATATCATGTATGTATGTATGTATGTATGTATGTATGTATGTATGTATGTATTAACACTGTTAATCAAAGCATTAATCGGCAACTCCCAGTGCGGTTTCAGGGCGGAGTGATCAACGGTGGACATGATCTTTGCCACAAGACAGTTAGTGGAAAAGGCTCTGGAGCAAAACACAGGAATCTCCATAGCATTCATTGACATCCACAAGGCACTTGATTCCGTCAACCGGGAAGCCCTTTTTCAACTGCTGCAATACATGAACTGCCCACCAAACACCCTAACCATATATCTTGTGGAAGCTCCACGAGAACATGAGTGCTACTGTACGAGTCAACGGAGAGGAAAGTCCTTCTTTTGCAGTCCGGACGGGAGTCAGGCAAGGATGCGTGCTAGTGCCAGTCCTGTTTCTGGTCTATATACAGACTATTGTTGCTAACATGCCCTCGCAACAACAACTTGGTGTAAACATCATCCACAGGTCGGACTTCAACACGTTCTTCAAGAGGGGGCTGAAATCAAAGTCGAAAGTGTCCCTCTCCAGCGTGGCGGAGCTCATGTTTGCGGATGACTGCGCGTTGGTAGCACCAACACCGGAAACACTGCAGACCGCCATTGCAGGCTTCTCTGAAACAGTGGAAAAATTGGGACTAAAAGTCAATGAAGGAAAAATGGAGGTGATGTTCGTCAACTGCCAGCCGACTCCAATCACTCTGAACAGCAAAATGCTCAAAGAAATACCTGCTTTCAAATACCTAGGTTCGATGATAGCAAGAAACAGCAATCTGGGACCTGAAATCCAAAACAGGATCAACGCAGCGTGCCAAGCGTTTGGTAAGATATACATCAGAGTGTGGAAGCCGCATGACCTGTCACTCAAGCTAAAGCTCAACATTTATAAAACTGTAGTGCTTAGCACTTTACTATACTCATCTGAATGCTGGATGATAGTCCTAGGGAAACACATCCAAAAGCTCAACACGTTCCATCTACGATGCTTGAGAACCATCTCCAATATAAGCTGGGTGTACAGGATTCCATCAGAGCAAGTACTGAGACAGACAGGCATGTTCAAAATAGAGAACATCATCAGGCAGCGCAGATTAAGATGGGCTGGTCACCTTAGTAGAATGCCTGACACCAGAATCCCCCACAAAATCGCGTTCTCCGAACTCAAAGTTGGGAAGCGACCCCAATGTAAACCCAAAAAACGATGTGCTGACATTCTCAAGGAAGACATACAACTCATGGGGCTCGACGTAAAGACATGGAGAACGGTAGCTGCAGACCGAAGAACTTGGGGAAGCAAAGTGCAAGGCGCTATCCATGGTGCACATGAAGCCCAACTGCAGCCACTGAAAAACGAGCCAACAGGCATGAAGAAGAAGAAAAGTGGGACTGGAAGTGTCCGCTGTGTAACTTCTTGCGGCATGGGAGGCGGGGACGTCAGTATGTGCAGTCACACATCACACACGTGTCACCGTGATGAAGCGCAAGCACAACAACTAACTTCTCTGACATGCACTCACTGTAACTATACCTGCGCCACCAAGTCAGGTCTCACAAGCCACCTGAGGCATAAACACCCAGACGAGCCACCCCCTGGACTTCAACCTCAAAAACTACTTCCCGGCCCAAACGGTCCCCTGAACAACACCTGTTCCATCCTTATTGGCTCCAGCTCATCCAGTACCGTCAGCTCCAACGGCATCTCTAACAGCTCCACCAACACCAGCACACCTTGCAAGGTTCACATGTGAGCGGTGCGGACGCGTCTGTGCTTCCAGGGCCGGTCTCATCAGCCACTCACGGGGGAAATCATGCCGAGGACAATCATTGGAGAGAGGAGGCAACGCCGGAACGACGAACGCCTAAATACATGTACCCATGCACGTGTGTACCACAGGTTTAAATGGGAAAAGGTGGTATACAAAATATCTCAAGAATGGTTTGCCCTAAAGCGATGAAATTTGGTATGATATACCGGTATGGTCCAAGGACGCGACTGTAACAATTTGGTAAAAATCGGACAGTCACTCATCCAGATATCAACCAACGTCAATGTTGCTTCAAACTTCGAAAAAAAATCAATTTTTTTTTTTCATACTTTATATGATTCCTTATTACTTATTACACAGGGAGTATTTTGAGGTAGAAAATTTTTGGTCGAAAATTGGCCGCCGTAGAAAAGAGAGAGAGAAATTCAATAGGTTTTAGTGGAAAATTGAAAAAAAAAAAAAAAAAATGTAGTTTTTAAACAGAAAAAAAATCCTTTTTTTTTTCAATGATTCACCAACAATTCCCTAACCAAGTCCACATGGAATTGTTTGGAAACTAATTGTGGTTCTTGTTCTTCTCTCCTTCCTAGTGTATGAAACAATGAATGGAGCATTTATCAGAGATACCGAAGTCCCTGTGGTCTCCTACACAGACCCTTATATCAATACACTCTCAGCAGAGTTTCAAGAGTCACATACAATTTTAACAGATGCCATTCATCAGTATGGGATAACAACACTTGCATTTGATCCTCATGAAGAGCTACTGTGGATGGGAAACCAAGGGGTAAAAGGATTCCTATTCTTACAAATATGTAATGTGTACTTTATTACCAATTTGTTTAAGAAAAAGCTATGTACCTGTGCTTTGCCACCCCACACACACATACCACACAACATACACCACAAACATGCATAACACCACATACACACACCCATCATCCCACATACACATGTCATATTAAAAAAAAAAAAATCTAATTCATCACCGTTAGTAGAGCTAAATCCCTGGTGTGGTTGGGTATTTCGTATAAAAGTTGTAGTTAGAGGTACCTATGATGTGATTTTTGGTAATTTGCAATGGGGTAAAGGTAAGTGTTATCGGCCTCCGGCCGCTGGCAAAGCTAGCTACGTTATACTTATAAAGGATGAATATATTGCGGCCTTCGGCCGCTGCTTTTGGTAATAAATCTGTTGTGAATCATAAACGCGGCCTTCGGCCGCTGGCAAGGCCAGTGCATTTCGTTTAGTTATTGATACATAAGGCAATGGGGCCTCCGGCCACTGGCAAAGCCGGCTATGTAGGCTTGGTTAAAGTATAAATATAATGCGGCGTTCGGCCGCTGGCAAAGCTAGTTATGTTAAATTTGTAAAGAAAAAATACATTGCGGCCTACGGCCGCTACTTTTCGTAATAGATCTGTTTTCAAGCATAAATGCGGCCTTCGGCCGCTGGCAAGGCTGGGTATGTAAGCTGAGTTAACCAATAAATATAATGCGGCTTCCGGCTGTTGTTTTTTATAATATATTACTATGAGACATAAATACGGCCTTCGGCCGCTGGCAAAGCCTAATAAATTCATTTTATTAGTATAAGTACCAACATACCTATGCACTATTATTTTAACATGGGGTCTTACGGGAAAATTTTAAAACAAGATTTAAACATGAAATAATTGGAATTTTGAGGAATTTTAAATGTCTAATAGACAGTGGGTTTTGGGGGGGTAGATGTGACCATTTTTTCTCTTGTATCGTTTAGCAGATAATAACGAATAATCTATATTTTTTCGATTAATCGATTTATCGATTTCGATTATTTTGAAATATTGTGTAAACCCCTCAAGCAATTTCATTCAAATTTGGATATGTTATAGGTATAAACAAAAGCTATCTGTCATATAGGGTTCGACACCTATTAAGGTGGATTTCCACCAACGCGACCTCTGTCGTGCGACAAAATCGCGCGACAATGTCGCGCGACGTGACCTGTTTTCACTTGCAACATTTGTCGCGCGACGTGACCTGTTAAAAATTAAAGCACTTCCCGACAAAATCGCGCGACATGTCGCGCGACGTGGCCTGTTTTGATTTTCATGAAAATTTATAGGAAGGTGTAAAATATTTTTTTACATATTCAAATCAAATTTCATTGAGATCGGACAAACCGTTCCAGAGATATAAGCCAAAAACCAAATCGACTGCCTGACATTCACAATAGTGAATAATTCGCACACCGCTCGATCAATTTGATCCAAAAACTTATTGTTCTATTTTGACCAAGGTCTATCAGTGTACCAAGTTTGGTTGAAAAATATTTAACCGTTTTTGAGTTATTGAGTGACAAACTTTCGCTGCCATATAATATATATCAACATGAGTTTTCATAGCAAATAGCTTCCTAGTGACCCAAAAGACACAAAAAATACAACCCCGACCCAAAGTTGTGACTTTCGTTAGAAATGAATAGCTCACACCTAAAAGGGATTTAGCTAAAAAAAAAAAAAAATCAGAATTATGTAAATGCAGTTTCTTTGGGTTATTATGTCACAACTTTGGTGTAGGGATGTAAATGAGTTGCAAATATATCGATAAATCGATATATCGGCCCCTCAAATATATCGATATCGATATATCGGGGAAAATATATCGATATATCGATATATTTAACAATTTTTCTTGTTTTGGGGGTTACAAGATATTTACACTGCGTTTTACGATAATAAGGCTACGTTTAGACTCTAGAGTTGCTTGAAATAAACAAATTATTTAGGCAGGTAAAATAGGAATTTTTATATTTATAAAAAACAAAAATAAAACAAAATCACTCATTTAACTTACTATCACAAAAAATAAAAATAAAATACACACACACAAACACACACCCGCACCCCCCCCACACACACACACTCACACACGGACCTTCGGCCGAAACCCTTTTTTTTTGGGGGGGCAACT
>NW_007377587.1:178935-232517 GCF_000475195.1 Diaphorina citri
GTATATAGGACATAACCCTCACTGTCAATCTGATCAGACGAGAGTGCGCCAGGCTAAGTTCCAGTAAGCATGCCTGTGTAGTGTATAGGTACTCACAAGTACCTACTCAACCAATACAAACTGCTATTGTAAGGCGACTCTTTAGTCCCATATGAGCAGTATAAATAAGTTCTACAAACACAGGCACTATAAAGGTGCGTTTTCACCAACGCGACCTCTATCGCGCGACAAAATCGCGCGACAATGTCGCGCGACGTGACCTGTTTTCACTTGCAATTAAAAAATATTTTAATTTATTTTTTTTTTTAAGCTGTGTATTCAACGTGATATAGGGTGATGAAAATTATAAAAAAAATTAAAATTTTATTAAAATTAAAGCACTCCCACTCATAATAAGGAACAAACTAAAATGAAGAGTCGCGCGACACGTTTCCACTGGCATTGCTACGCGACATTCCTTTGATCCGGACCGACTTTCATCGGATAGAAGTCGCATGGTCGCACGACTTTTTTTCGTGTCGCGCGACATGTTTCCACTATGCGAAAAGTCGCGTTGGTGGAAATCCACCTTTAGATAAACATATCGATATTTACGAACGATTAATCGATTTCTTTAATATTTCGACTTTTTTCATATAAATCGATATATCTCGGAAACCATTTTATCGATTGATTTGAAATTTATCTGATGAGAGGCATACTACGGGATGGGCATGCTACGACACAGACCACAAGCGTCCAATGTAGCAGTTGTTTCATCGCTACGAAATCAGCTACTCATTTTCCTCACGAGGCTGAGTGGGCCCCACAACAGCCAGTCACGGAATCAATCATTTGCATGATAAAAATTTCTTGGTCCCGCTGGGAATCGAACCCGGGTCTCCCGCATGCAAGGCAAGTGCAGTGACCACTATGCCATGGGAGCTGACACAAAATCAGAATTATAATATTATAAAAATTATAATAATCAGACACATATTTTTTTTACAAACATTTGTGAAACAATCTGTGTTAGTGCACCATATTTGTAATGTCCTTACGTTGTTTATAGGGCTATGTTGCTTCATATTATGGTGCAGGAATGCAAAGGTACACAGCTTTCAAAGTTCACGAGACAGAAGAGGTGAGGTGTATTCAACCTTTGGATGAATGTATTCTAGCCTTGACATCAACTAGTTTGAGATCTCAGCTGAGGCGTGGAGTTCCATTATTTACTCATGTGTAAGTATTAACTAAACTTATGAAAAAGTAGGTAAAGTGTAAAATTATCAGCTTTCCACCCAATGGCCCTGACACTTCCCACAGGTGTCAGGCAAGGTACCTGCTTGCTGCATGAAGGGGACGCCCTATTTTTTGCATTTTGTCTGATTAAAAAATGAAAAAATGGAGGTTTTTTTCACCATATATATTTTTTTATATATATATACATTTGTTTTACTCTCTCCTACACAGGTCAGATAACATGGCCGAAATGCAGTGTTTGTTGCCACTTCAGAATGATCCTGACTGCATTCTCATGGGAGGTCACCAACCTAATCTCATCCACTACAACATTAACAGGCAGCAGGAAATTAATTTGGTACATAATTGTTTATACATACTGGGTGAACACGAAAAACGTTATCAAAATCCTAGGATAGATTCCTGAGGTCACTTCAAACAAAAAACATTCTATACATGATATGACATAAAATCATCATCCCATCATCTATCATTCTATCTTATATGATTTTTTAAATAAATATGACATTTTAAAATATGATGGATTCCAGCACAATGCTTATGGAATCCATCTAAACTTTGCAAGACATTATTTTTTAAATATTCTAAAACTTAATGAACATTTTAAATATTATCTTTTGCTTTGTACCATTGTTTATATTATTCTTGTTCAATTTTGGTAAAAATAAAGTACTTGAAAAAAAATATACAATATATATTTTTCGTTCTTGCTTAGTTTCTAAGATATCCGCCATTTTGTTTTTCTTTAAAATACACAACCTTCCCATAAACCGGTCATAAAATCTCCCTAATAGAAAGTAAAAAAAAAGAAAATGGCAGATATCTCGGAAACAAAGAAAGATAGATAGGAAAAAAAATATAGGATGTTTTTTTTTTTTTTTTTTTTTACCCCCACGCACCCCTTGGGTACACACGGGTTTAATCTCACGAACTACCACCAAATTCATAATCAGTACTGCAGTACCTTGAGGTCAAAATTCAGTACCTTTTTAGACTGTACTCCACTGATGAACCGTCAAAAATTACTTTTGTCCCCCATTACACATTCGCGTACCCCCTAAGGATCTCTGTTGTTGTTGTTGTTGTTGTTGTTGTTGTAGCGGCTTTAGCTTTCGCCGAATGGCGATAGCAGAATAAAGAAAAGATGTCTTTTTGTATCTGCTATACAATATCTCTAGTAGCGCGGTCAAACTTTCTCGACTTGGCGGGGCGGAGCGCTACCGCGCTCCTTAATACACCGGGGTGATGGTCTCTAGCTCTGGCCATGTTAATTTGGCTGGCTCGTCCTGAACCGCAGTCAACCATCGTGAGGACTTGTGCTTGGTCTTTAAAAGCAGAGAGAACCCTTTGAAAAACTGCCAGCTTGCTAGGCTGGTTAGGGTTAGCTGTTCTCCTCCCTGTTTATAGTCCCACAGCCAGACGCTAGTCTTCTCTGTTTAACGTCCCCTAGCCAGACCTAAGGATCTCTCGCGTACCCCCGGTTGAGAATCGCTGCCGTAGAAGAATCAAGGAAACAATTACAGGTCGCATCCAGAAAGAATCTAAAACCTGGGAATTGGCACTTTTTGGATAAAAATGGCAATTTCTCGAGAAATTCTGTATATAGTACCTAAATAGTAGGTAAATAGATACAAGTATTACCCAGGCACATACAATGCAATTACAACAACTGATAAATTCTAATGATCGCGCACACACAGTGTTGAGTGTTGCATAACCACACATAATGTCTTCTAGTAGAGATCTCACCGTGCAACAGCGGTTCTCAACCTTTTTTACCCCCACGCACCCCTTGGGTACACGCGGGTTTAATCTCACGAACTCCCGCCAAAATCATAATCAGTACTACAGTACCTTGAGGTCAAAATTCAGTACCTTTTTAGACTGTACTGCACTGATGAGCCGTCGAAATTCAAAAATTACTTTTGTTATTCTTTTGTCCGCCATTCGCGTACCCCATAAGGATCTCTCGCGTACCCCCGGTTGAGAATCGCTGCCGCAGTAGAATCAAGGAAACAATTACAGGTCGCATCTAGAAAGAATCTCACCTGAAAGTTTCTCACAATCCTGTTCACGTAATTGATTGTGATTACTCAGCAACATTTCATGACGAAATTTATCATACCCCCACGCACCCCTTGGGTACACGCGGGTTTAATCTCACGAACTCCCGCCAAAATCATAATCAGTACCTACTGCAGCACCTTGAGGTCGAAATTCAGTACCTTTTTAGACTATACTGCACTGATGAGCCGTCAAAATTCAAAAATTTACTTTTGTTATTCTTATGTCCGCCATTACACATTCGCGTACCCCCTAAGGATCTCTCGCGTACCCCCGGTTGAGAATCGCTGCCGTAGAAGAATCAAGGAAACAATTACAGGTCGCATCCAGAAAGAATCTCACCTGAAAGTTTCTCACAATCCTGTTCACGTAATTGATTGTGATTACTCAGCAACATTTCATGACGAAATTTATCAATAAAGAGAGACGCTGGTTCTCGCATTGTAACTGCACCAACTACCAGGGAAATACTGGCGGTTGGAGGGTTTTATACGAGAAGGGAGTAGCCTTTATTTGGTCTTTAAAGAGGTTTGACAGAGGGAACTGTAACTGCTATGGTGTTCTTCTTCTTTTCCTTCACCATTTCCCGCTTATACGGGGTCTGTGTTACGAGTCAGCCTTTTCCAGTCCGCTCGGTTTTGAGTTTGTTCTCGGGTCAGTCCCTTTTCCTTTTCTTTTTTTTTCGGTCTTATCGTCCCGAAATAGAAGAGAGTTGGAAGACAGGATAGAAGAAAGCCAGCCGTTCCGAGAACGAACATTATCCCATCAGGATAAAATCCGCCCCGGGCGGGAATCGAACCCGACTTCGCCTTTTCCCATGTTGGCGTTTTTAGTCGGTCCACCTATCTACACCATTGGTGTTTTTTCGTCAGGATGAACCAACTTGGTTTTGGCGAGTTTATTTTTAAGGAGTGCGGCTGCGGATGCCCTTCCGCTACTCTAACCACGTCAAGACAATATAATTCTGGTTGAAAAAACAATAGAATAGGTAGGTAAAGGTAAAGGAACGGAAAGAGCAAAAAAGGCAAGTGTAAAAATTGTAATGTAAACAGCAAAATGTTCAAACTTTCAAATTTCAAAAAGTTCATTTTTTTAAAGAGGTTTGACAGAGGGAACTGTAACTGCGAGGTCTTATCGTCCCGAAATCGAAGAGAGAAGAAAGACAGGATAGGAGATTGACATTGAAGTAACGGTTAGCTTTGTTTTGATCTCATTTTGACAGTTTTCGACCCCTTTTTGGCGGTTTTCAGCTGTAATGACTATGTGGTTAAAGATATTAAAAAATTCATAGAAGAACTATGCCTAAAACACCCAAACAAGCATAATTAAATAAGATAAGGAAAGTTGCGTCCTAATTTTTTATTATTATAAAAAGGGGGGAATTTCAGAATAGAGTGGTGATTTCCATTGTATACGTATTGAAAATGATTCCAGATTAATGCTGGCAGTGATACCGGATGTGTCATGCTCCGTCAGGGGAATACTCGGTTTGTATTTTGTGGTGATCCCAGTGGTGTTATAACACTACGAGATCCGATCTCACTCAACATAGAGCACAGTCTGAACACTCACACGGCTAGTCTGTCTGATTTTGATGTACATGGAAATCTTTTGGTCACCTGTGGATTCTCTACAAACAGGTGAGTTGGACTGTAAGATAAGGAAAGTCGTGTGAATTTCACACCAAATTTTTATTATTTTTATTCATCTAGATCAGGGATTCCCAAACTATGGTCCGCGGACCACTGATGGTCTGTGAAAAGGTTTCAGGTAGTCCGCGAGTCAACCTTTTGTTTAAAAAGAAAATAAATAAGTTTTTAGTTATAATGTCTTCTTCTTCTTCTCTTCCCTTCTTTACCTTTTCCCGTTCAAACGGGGTCGGTATTTCCTGTCAGTCTCTTCCAATCTGTTCTATTATGCACCTCATTTCCAGATAGCTGCTTCTCACGTAGATCTTCGTTCACACAATTTTTCCATCTCTTCTTTGGTCTACCTCTTGCTCTCTTTCCTTCCACTTCTATTCATGCCACTTTCTTCCCCACATAGTTCTCGCCTCTTCTCTTGACATGTCCATACCACTGCAACTTTCTTTCTTGTATTTTCTTTGAAATCTCCGTCACTTTGATTTTGCCTCTGATTATCTCGTTTCTTATCCTGTCCATTCTTGTTACTCCACAGCTCCATCTCAGTATCCTCATCTCTGCAACTTCTAGCCTCTTTTCCTGACCTTTTTTCACAGGCCAAGTTTCTGAGCCATAGATCATTGCAGGCCTTATAACTGTTCGATAGATTTTACCTTTCATCTTCATATTCATTTTAGAGGATAAAATTCGCTCACATTATTTATATTTTGCGAAGAATTTCAGAGTGAATGGGAAAAGAACAATAATATGACTAAGAATTCTGATCGACTGAAGTGTTATCTAAAACTTTCTCGCTTTGAGTTCGTAGGTCGTAGCGACAAATTTCGAGATCAGAGCTCATTTGTGTGAGAAAATGTGAAAAAATCCCCCAAAAACCAGTTTTTTGTGTTTTTTTGGCTTTATGGTTTTCTGGACAAAATTTGCACCACCATTTTCGTGTTCCTGGTAAAAAGACCTTTAATTTGATATATAGGTCGACCAGGTTTGGATAAGTCCTTCTATGGGGACAGACAGACAGACAGGGGGAGTGCTAGGTGGTCCGCGAGAAATCATGAAATTCAGAAGTGGTCCGTGGCTAGAGAAAGTTTGGGAACCCCTGATCTAGATGATATACCAATTGAACTTTTGCTTTTAGGCAAGGGAGTATCACCGTGGACCGTCTCCTAATGGTCTATGATATCCGTATGATGAGGGCTGTTTCTCCTATTGATGTCATGCTAGAGCCGTTTCTATTGAGATTCATGCCGTCCATGTCACCCAGAGTTGCCGTTGCCTCTAGTCTGGGACAACTGCAGCTTGTGGACACTGTAACTTTGACGGAGCCCAATCTATCTATTTATCAGGTAATAATAGTCCTTGACATCAGGTAGACTATATCCATTTATCAGTAATAGTTAAAGAGGGGAAGAGAAAGAGAGGGAGACCAAAACTGGGGTGGAGAGATAAGGTTGAGGAAGACTGGAGAGAGAGAGAGAGAAGGGATGAAGAAAATGGAAGGCTTTAGATAGGAGAATATGGAGGAGTAGAATAAAGAAGGGTAACGCCGACCCCAAGTAAAACTGGGTAAAGGTGTAGTAAAAAAGAAGAAGTCCTTGACTAAACCTTGTAGCTTGTAAGTAAACAGAGAGTTAATCAACAAAACGATCAGAATATACAATAGATCAGTTGCGCTTGAGTAATGTTTCAAAGTCATAGAGCAGGAAAAATGACCAACGGAATTTTTCTTTTTCTTCTACGACTTAATAGAAGTATAGTGAAAAATATCCCAACAGAAAGTATGAGGTCATCGGTATCTGGTTTGGATCAAGAGGAACCATTTCAAAGTTCACTCTTCTAGATCCAGGGATAAATCGATTTAAAAAATACCGGTAAATTGTGAAGTTTGACGTCACGGCATACGCTCCCGTAGGCGATGACGTCGAGCGAGGTTAGAAATTCTACCTTTATCCTTATGTGGTTCTATTTGTTAGATTTGGGAAATGGGACTCCGAGAGGTGCCATACGCCACGGTGAAGGTGCACAAGCCTACATGTGCTGTAGACAAAGTGATTTTAATGGTCAGACTCTGAGAAGGTATACGGTCAGACTCTGACTATGAGAGGTGCCATACACCACGGTGAAGGTGCACAAGCCTACATGTGTTGTAGACAATTTTAATGGTCAGACTCTGAGAGGTGCCATATACCACGGTGAAGGTGCACAAGCCTACATGTGTTGTAGACAAAATGATTTTAATGGTCAGACTCTGAGAAGGTATACGGTCAGACTCTGACTATGAGAGGTGCCATACACCACGGTGAAGGTGCACAAGCCTACATGTGTTGTAGACAAAGTAATTTTAATGGTCAGACTCTGAGTAGGTATCTCTATTCTTTCCTGACATGGATTAAGCCTACTTGTAGGTAACTATGCTTGCCAAAGTTGCCAGTTTCAATAGCACAGTGGTTAAGCTAATCAATCGCTAGATTCACTAGTTAAATGCCTCATCCTCGATAACAAAGGGGTTCATTAATGTCCTATAGCTCATGTTCAGCCACAGTGGTTAATTATTTAAAATTGTCAAATGAAGAAGCTCTTAGGTATATTTATCTACTAATTTCTCATGTGTATCTACTAAGTGATATCCGCCACAGAAAGATTTAATTGAGGATCATTGTACTACTACTATACGACCTTCAATCTATTTTGAAATTTGATATAATTATTAGGTACATTACATTTATTTTGTAGGATATTATGAATCGCATAGGATTATACCTAGGTATTAATGTATTACAAAACGAATGGAATTTTTAATGGTAGGTACTTGCCAATAAAAACAAAACATTCGAACCGAAACATGAAACGCAATCCGACATATTGAAGTAAGAGTCAATTACATCAAAATGAAAAAAAAGAGATGGGTGTTTCACCACCGTTTTTTATTTCGTAGCGATGAAACAACTGCTACATTAGATGCATGTGGTCTGTGTCGTAGCATGCCCATCCCGTAGTATGCCTCTCATCAGATGGGCGAGAAGAGACACAATACTTCCCATTTAGGTGCTGGGTCAACACGAGAACACCAGAAAGTAACCCGTTGAAATATTTGCAATCGAAAAACGAGTACAAATTTTTGTCGATGGTGGGATTCGAACCCACGTTGAAATATTTGCAATCGAAAAATGAGTACAAAAGCTCTCTCTCTCTTCCTTAAACACTTTCTTCAATATGCTCCAAAGTGGGTGCACTCCCTCTGCTCCCAGGCTCTTCCACGCTTCCACTGGTATCTCGTCAGGTCTTGTTGCTTTCCCATTTTTCATTGTTCTCAACACTCCTATAATCTCTTCTCTCCTCTATGTCTCGTACTACTCCCTGATTTGGTTCACATTCTTCGGTGGGCATTCTCGGATTCTCTTCGTTTAGTAGATTCTCAAAGTATTCTTTCCATCTTTCTTTGATTACACATTCATCTATTCCATCACTGTTCTTCATTTGTTTTATGTGCGTGAAGTCTTTAGTTGCCTTGTCACGTGCTTTGGCTCTACGGTATATTTTCTTTTCTCCTTCAGGTGTTTCTAATTCCTCATATACTTTTGATAACTCTCTTCCTTTGGCTTTCGCTACTGTCCTTTTGGCCGCCTTATTTGCTTCTCTATATGCTTCTTTGTCCTCAGCTCTTCACGTTGTATCCCATTTCTTCTTTATATTCTTTTTCCTTTTCATTGCACTCTTCACTTCTTCACTCCACCACCAGGTTTCCTTGTCTTTTGGTGCTCCTTTACCTGAGGTTTTACCAAGCACTTTCTCAGCCTCTTCACAGATGATTCTCTTACTTTTTATTCACAGGTCTTTCTCTTCGTCATTGGTGATTTTGTTGATGACATGCCGCCTGAATTCCAGCTTAAGAAGGGTTCCTTCAACTTCCACCACTTGATTTTAGGCGGTTTAGTTTTAGGTTCCTTCTTCTTGGTCATGTTGGAGGTGGAATCAACTACTAAAAGTCTTTGCTGGGGAGCGACAGATTCTCCGTTTATAACTTTGCAGTTTCGCACTTCTCTCAGGTGTTGAGCAAAATCTATCACCCGGTCTCCAGTTTCACTTACCATATTATCATCAATAGTTGAAGGAACCCTTCTACACAGGATGAAATCAATCTGACTGGTTCTGTTTCCACTCTTGTATGTTGTTAAATGCCTTTCTTATTTCTTAAAGAATGTGTTTAAGATGGCTAAATCTGTTGCCAAAGCAAAATCTATCACCCGGTCTCCTTCTTCATTTCCCTCTCCGACTCCCCAAATTCCTCTAATTCTCTCAGTTATTCCTGTGTTTCTTCTTTCAATGTGACCATTCAAATCTGCTGCAAAGAAAATTCTCTCCTCGTTTGGTATGCTCATCACTTCTTGTTCAATTTCTCTCTAGAATTCATCATTTTCTTCATCATCACATCCAACTTGCGGGACGTACGTACTTATTATATTCAGTTCAATGTCATCCAGTTGTATTTTGACACTATTCACTCGAGCACTTCTTCTGTTTACGCTCGTTACTTTGGTTTTCATCTCACTATCCAGCACTATTCCAACGCCATTCCTTCCCCTGCCATCTGCACCATTATAAAATAGTTTACAACCATCTCCAAGTTCTTTTGCTTTGTTTCCTTTCCATCTGGTTTCTTGTACGCACAATATCTCTGTATCTTTCTCTTGGACATAAGGTCTGCTACTTCTCTTCCTCTACCGGTCATGGTTCGAACATTCAGCGTTCCAACTCTCAGGCTCACCTTGGCTAACTTCTTTAGCCGAGCCCGCCTATGACTCGGTAGCCCTTGTCCATTTTTCACAGATGGCAGGCGAGATATCTGCGCGTCGCATGCAGGGGACGCCCTAGCGTTTATATGTTCCGATGCCTTTACGGACTGTTTAGGGACTGACATCTTGGGTTATGGCGGTGTTTTAGAGATCGGATGCCATTCCTAACATCAAACCCTCCCTATTTATCCGGGCTTGGGACCAGCAACAGAATGTGCTGGCTTGCACACCCCATGGGCTAGGTTTTTTTAGTTACCTATAATGTATTAAAAAAATATATAATATGTAAAAAAAAAAAAAAAAAAAAAAAAAAGCTGGGCCCGCCCCTTCTGAAATTTTTTAAGAACCCGCGGCCTAGCGCTTACAAGGCAGACGCGAAATCAAAATTAAATAGCGGACTTGCGTATTTTGAGTTTCGACTGATCTTTCCAATCTGCCAGAAATTTAAAAGCCACTCCAAAAAATGTTACAGAAATTTCCTTCGCCATTCAAATTTTAATTCGTGCACTTTCTGAAATCGTTCAGTTTGTGAATGTTTTCTGTCCATAGTTTGCAGAAATATTTTGTTCTATTTTTCTCGTTTCTGTGTATATTTTCTATCCATAATGCCTGTCGAATGTTGTGAGAGCGTCGAAAGAAATCTGTACAAAAGATTTCATTTGAGGTAATGTTGCCTTTACGCTTTAACTAATAGATACATAAAATCAGATCGCTACCTCTTTGGGTTTTTGTCTATCACTTAACCGTTACTAAATCTTGTGGATCCTTGACCAATTTTCCAAATGGACAGGTTCTCTTTCAGTTTTATTAATATTCAAATTCATATTTAATAACATATGGCCTGTTAAGTCATCATCAGTGTATTTCTTATCATAATAATGATAATAATATGAAATTTAGCGAATTTCGGTACTAATTCTACAAAAATACCAAAAACCATTTTTTAATTATTGAATTGCTTTACCAAGTGTAGTACAAAATAAGTTAATACAAACTTATTCCTTTGGTTCAAATTTACTTTGAAACAAATCCAATAACAATGATTTCTCTTTTGCTTTTTTTGCTTTGCCTCCAGGAAAACGCCCCCTATAGACCCTGAAATTTTGAACACAATGAAAATGCAAGGTACGATTGGATACGCTCCCAACCCCAACACGAGGAGACGAAATCAGGTCAGTAAAAACCTCATGACATTTTTGATTAATGTAAGTAGATATACAGGGTGCGCCAGAAAAAAACTGACAACGGCTCAGAGTAGGTAGATCTCATCATTTCCAACAAGGTTCTGTAGGTCATTTTCCTTCAGCTCTATTTCGAAACATTACCTACACATGTGAATTATATGTATACGTCATACGTACAGTTGTCACAGCTTGGGCAAAAGAGTCTGAGTGAGGTCTACAGTTCACATAACTACCAGTTTAAATTACTTCTTTATCTCTCTACTCCTGTCTTTTTGTGACCATTATATTCAGCTCATATCTAAGGTTCGGCTACTCGCAATCTGAGGCAATGGGTCTAGAAATGTTTATTGTTTAACAAACGCCTTCCTATCACACAGGTGGATTACATGATTCATTTCAAGAACGGAGCCAACAAGAACAGTAACCAAACTGCACTAAGTAAGGACAAGCTCCTTACTGATGATATTCACGGTAATGGTATAATTGCCACCAACAACGGGTCCAACTCACAGACAGGCTTCGTGGCCATCCCCAAGCGGTACCGGAAAATCGAAACCAAGTTCACCAAACTGGGATCGGAGGACTTTGATTTTGAGCAGTACAACAAGACCATATTCAGTGGCCTAGAAGCAACGTTGCCTAACTCGTACTGTAATGCTATGATACAGGTAGAGTGACCACTTTGTAGCCTAAGATGGGGGGGCTGTTTTTTTTTCAATATGGATTCGATGGACTTGAAAATCCCATTCACTTAATTCGGATTTTCGCAACCTCCGTGGCCGAGTGGGTATCACACAATATGGATTCGATGGACTTGAAAATCCCATTCACTTAATTCGGATTTTCGCAACCTCCGTGGCCGAGTGGGTATCACACTAGGCTTGCTCGCCGGAGGTCCCGGGTTCGATTTCCAGCGGAGTCGAAGTTTTTTCGGCTCTGTGTTTGGAGTTCAGGGTGCACTCAGTCTCGTGAGGACAATTGAGAAGCTCCTTTAATGGATTAGCGACCAGTGGCGGCAATACCAGTGTAAAAAGATTATTGAAATATGGAAATTGATTGCAAAGGAGGCACTTGATAATGATATATATCCAATCCAATGCATCCAATCTTTATCTCTCCCTCCTTTAAAAGTTGGTCCGGGCTGGTGTTGGCTCATATTCTCTTCATGAAGATGCTCTTTATTTATATTTGTATCCTCCTCTGTCCCACAGGTGTTATTCTTCATCGAGCCCCTAAGGAAAACCGTCCTGTCTCACTTATGCATATTTATATTTGTATGTAACAACGTTCCTCCTCTGTCCCACAGGTCTTATTCTTCATCGAGCCCCTAAGGAAAACCGTCCTGTCTCACTTATGCAACACAGAGTTCTGTTTATGTTGTGAGCTTTCCTTTCTCTTTCATATGCTCTCTGTAGCCAAAAGTTTACCCTGTCATTCGGGCAATTTTCTGAGAGCATTGAGGAACGCTCATGAAGCTTCAGCTCTAGGCTTGATACTACCTGATCAGAATAACACGGAGTTAAGAAAGAAAACTAACCTCATATATTTGATTCAGGTGAGAAAAGAGTAAGGGAAGGTAAAAACTAACGTATCATCTAGTGGTCAAACGCTCGCCTGGTAATCAGGAGGTTCAAATCTCATCCGTGGCTTGAAATTTCATTGTATATTTTATCAGCTCTAGGCTAGGCTGATCAGAATAACACGGAGTTGAAGAAGAAAACCAACCTCATATTTTTGATTCAGGTGAGAAAGGCGTAAGGGAGAAGAACGCATTACCGTCAGTAGAGAGGAAGTTCCCAGTATGGATTGGTATTTTAATTTTAGCAAGTAGAAGAAATATGTTACTCATGGACTCATTATGGATACCAACAACGCCCACAACATCAAAAATAATAATACTTCCACTAGTTAATGAAATAACACTGTTTACTTTTTACAGAACTGGAACCGCTTTATTCTGCATCAAATTCATTGTGAACTGCTCGAGAGCAAGAGGCGATCATGTAAAGAAGCAGAAAAGATTAAGCAGCAGCAAGCTCCACCCGAAAAACCTGATTTTGTCTTTCGAGATACCGACTTTCCTACGATTGACTTGAAGTCGAGACTAGCAAAATGTCGAGAGAAAAATAAAACTGAAGGTATGTTTTGAAGGTTGAGTCAAAAGAAGACCTTTTTTCTATAAATAGGGGTCCGCTCAATTTGAGCTACAGAGGTGCTAAGCTAAGGGCGAGTTTGAATACTCATTGCATAGTCGAATCGGTTAAGGTTCGCGGTGGTTACGGTGATGACATCATTCATTAAACGATTAACCTCCCAATGAGTATTAAAATTGTTGCGGTTGATCATATGTTAGGGGTATGAAAAAAAAATCTGACAAGAATGAAAAAAAAAAGTAAAAAGACAATTTTTTAAAAGACTTCCATTCGAATTTCTGAAAAAAAAAAACGAAAAAAATGTAAACAAACCGTATTGATTGCGAAATTTGAAGGTTGATCTGGTGAGCCAAACGGTTATAACCGGTTGGAAGATACAATGAGTATTCAAACTCATACGGTGAAATGAATGACGTCACTCATGTAAACAATGAGTATTCAAACGGCATTATTGGACCAAACGGTTCCAACCGGTTGGATAAAATGAGTAAAAAAACTCGCCCTAAGTTGTGCCAGAAGAAAGAAAATATCACTATTTCCATAAAACGCATCAGATGATTATGACTGTGGTAGCCTAGTAGTCAAACGCTCGCCTGGTAATCAGGAGGGCGTGAGTTCAAATCCCATCCGTGGCTTGGAATTTCACAATATCTTCCCATCTTTGCAGATACAGACGAGAAAGGTACTAATGTTGGACCTAGTAGTGACGAACCGTCAAGTACTGCAGCACTTCCAAGTAACGAGGAAACCGAAGTGAGTCGACTATTCGGAAGCAAACAGGTGCACATTAACCGGTGTTTGAAATGCAAGCGTGAGATGAGCAAGGAGTCAAGTTTACTCGTATGTAACCTGGTGTATCCTGAACGGAATGATGGTAAAATAATCATTCAAATATTCAATCCTTCTTTCTAAGGTCCTGATTTCTATTTCCAACAAGCTGTTGTACCCGTGCTTTGCCATCACACACACACACACACCACCACTATACAGAGCGTTCGAAAAGTCTTGGAACCCCTGAATATTTTTTGAATGGCTGAAGATGAGAAGCTGAAATTTGGGTTAGTGTTTTATCTTTTAAATTGCAACTTTTTGAAGTAGTCGCCAAATTTTGGCCGGTGTTAGGGTCGGTCCCAGGGGGGTCAACTACAAAATCTTAAATGGGAACCCCCTGATTGTGATACATCAAATTAAAGGCCTTAAAAAACGCAGTACTTTGATACAAGTTTGAGCTCGATCCAACAACCAGGGCCGGAGTTATGGCCTACTAGCTGAATTCCGTCGCTTCGCTCCGGAATCCCGCTAGTTCATCCCCAGGCATGGCCAAACTTGTGGAAAAGGCATGGCCGAACTTTTTGGTCTGAATTTCAAGCTGAAACATCAAACATGTACCAAAGAATTGAATAAAAAAATCCCGCTTTGACCGATCGCAATAGACTGAAAATGATCCGTTTGTCCATGTAATGTGTATTCACTTCAGATTTTTTGGTCTACCGCACCATTTTGGTCCGGTGCAGTCCGGTCCGTCTAATGTGTAGTCCCTTTTACTGTATACTCCTATTCCTAAATAAAATATTCATATCTTATCGACAATCGGGCTAGGGTGGTGATTTACTTGTATTCGTCTTACAGAAACACCACCTGTCCGAGAACTGACTACTAGCAATCACTTGTATTACACAAACAGCTGGCTCCCCCTACACGTTCTAATCACGTTGCAATCGAGTGGTGAGGTGAACATCAGTAAAGTGGACAAAACTCCGATCGATGAAGTGGCCGCTCAGATAAAAGTAAGTAAATCAAGAGGAGTTAAGTTCAATTCCGGCCGAGGTTCCCTGGAACCTTAAGACCATAAAAAAAAATCTTAATCGAGTCCTTTGAAAAAAGTACGTATTTTTGCTTTCTACCAAATTTCAAGCAATACTTGAGATTTTCATGGTGGCTCCTTGTTGAAAAATGAATAGTTCATCCCTAAAGGGAATTTAGCTAAAAACCACCCTGTAAGTATATGTAAGTTTAAATCAAGATATGTAATATGAAGTCAAACAAGCAAGTGAACATCTTACCGTCGCGTCGATATTTTTACAGGAAGAAAATAATCAAGACAAGAAGCTATACGATCTGTCCGCTGTCGTATGTTATGTGCATGAGGAGAAGAAGAATCTCGTATCCATAATTAACGTTCCGGCATCCTACCACAAGAATCCAAGTCTTCCTAATTCACCTCAGTGGTACATATTCAATGACATCTGGTAAGTATTTTACAATTACCTGCGTTGATGGCTCAGATCGCAGGTCTCAATCCCACTCAAGGCATGTCATTCTGTCAATTATTTGAGAATTTGACCACAGTAACTTTGTCATCTGGATGGTGAAGGTCCATATTAAATACTGTCATAGAAGATTTTAAATTCTGGTGCTCTAGTAACTTTATGAACTTCCAGTCTAAATCAAATAGGAGACATTTTCCCTTATCAAATAATGAGATTTGAGGAAGGAAGGGCATACAATAGTAAAATATATGTGCTAGAACCAATTTCCAGCCTCAGATAAAGAGGGGATACTCTCTAGTTTCTAGGAATTTTGGAGACATACTGTAATGTAGGTAAAGGTCCTTCTAAGCAGCACAAAGGTTTTGTTTGATATTAATATTCTCATATTCTCCATTTGCAGTATTTCTCAAGTGACGGGACAAGAAGCCATCTGGTTCAGTTTAGATTGGAAAATCCCTTGCGTTCTCTACTACACGGAACACTCTCTCATGACCTCGCCTCTCACCACTGAATTCCCGCCTGAACCTATATCACGCGGTGTTTTCTCTGAGGATGTTAGCTTGGCTGAGAATAATCGTGGCTGTAGGGCCATCACATTCACTCCTTTGACTTTGGATGAAACGCCGCAGCCTGGTAATATTGAAGTTTATAACATTGTATATCTTTCATCATCATCATCAGCAGTCAGGATAAGTTGTGCCAGAAGAAAGAAAATATCACTATTTCCATAAAACGCATCAGATGATTATGACTGTGGTAGCCTAGTAGTCAAACGCTCGCCTGGTAATCAGGAGGGCGTGAGTTCAAATCCCATCCGTGGCTTGGAATTTCACAATATCTTCCCATCTTTGCAGATACAGACGAGAAAGGTACTAATGTTGGACCTAGTAGTGACGAACCGTCAAGTACTGCAGCACTTCCAAGTAACGAGGAAACCGAAGTGAGTCGACTATTCGGAAGCAAACAGGTGCACATTAACCGGTGTTTGAAATGCAAGCGTGAGATGAGCAAGGAGTCAAGTTTACTCGTATGTAACCTGGTGTATCCTGAACGGAATGATGGTAAAATAATCATTCAAATATTCAATCCTTCTTTCTAAGGTCCTGATTTCTATTTCCAACAAGCTGTTGTACCCGTGCTTTGCCATCACACACACACACACACACACACACACTCAGCAGTCAGGAAGCTGAGAAAAAAACATTATACCTTCCCCTCTCTCATATTAACATGAGAGTACCAAAAAGTAACACCACTATACAGAGCGTTCGAAAAGTCTTGGAACCCCTGAATATTTTTTGAATGGCTGAAGATGAGAAGCGCAGTCAGGAAGCTGAGAAAAAAACATTATACCTTCCCCTCTCTCATATTAACATGAGAGTACCAAAAAGTAACCCCATTAAAATATTTAGTCAGGTTTATTTTTTGACGTGTAAGTAAATTTTGTTTGACGAAAATCTTGGGCTTGTGTTTTCAGGAGAACTTGTAGCAATGGACGCTGAATTTGTTACTTTGAACCAAGAAGAGTCCGAAATAAGAAGCGGTGGAAAATTGTCTACAGTGAAACCCTCTCATTATTCCGTGGCCAGGATTACATGTGTGCGAGGGTAAGTATTTGGTTGAAAAGTAAATAAGGCAAAGGACCAATTCACAAAGCGTCATGATCTCTGATTTATCTCATTGTTGAAAAACGAAATCAGGAACTATGTACAAAGTGACCAAAATGTATAATAATGCATGTTCTAAAGTTTTTGCTCTCTAAAACTAACTGTGCCAGGAACAAGGAGTTCAAGAAAAACTCGCTCTAAATTTACCTGGGAAAAACCTGGTCCTCCACATTGTAAAAAAAAATATCTCCATAATTTACTTCAAAACCATTTTTCGCTTTCAGACAAGGGCCTCTTGAAGGGACGCCCTTCATTGACGATTACATTGCAACGCAAGAACAGGTTGTAGATTATCTAACGAAATTTTCGGGAATCAAACCCGGAGATCTGGACGTGTCTTGTAGTTCGAAACATTTGACCACTCTAAAGAGTACTTATCTCAAGTTGAGATTCCTGATCGACAATGGAGTCAAATTTGTGGGACACGGCTTGAGCAATGATTTCAGGTATGTCACAATAAGACGTAGAAGTGGCCACATCTAATCAACGCCAATAAGTAGATGGGGCAAAAAAGATCAGATACGTATGTAAACTCCGCCAATGCTATGTAAAAGTAGATTTTCTTCCAACAAAATCTGAGGCATCTTGCATTACTCTGGTATTTGAGGAATGCATCTTCAATATAATGATAACGATAATGACAATGATGGTGATGGTGATGATGATGATGATGATAATAATAATAATAAGAACAATGATAATACTAACAATAATAATAATATTTGTTTAATATTCAGTTTATTATCATTCTTGATTTGATATTTTGATTTTACTTTCATGTAATGATTTAAAATCAAGACTAAAGCCCGTTCTCCCTTTATTCCCAATATAATGTTTAGGTCACCCATCCATTTATTGGCCTTCCTCGGCGTTGCTTAACCTAGAAAACGCTAAAACCGGTCTTAAATTAACGACTGGAGTGTTATCTAAAACTTTCTCGCTTTGAGTTCATAGGTCGTCGCGACAAATTTCAAGATCAGAGCTCATTTGTGTGAAGTGTAAAAAAACCCCAAAAACCAGTTTTTTTGGTTTTTTGGCTTTATGGTTCTCTGGACAAAATTTGCACCACCATTTTCGTGATCCTGGTAAAAAGACCTTTAATTTGATATTTTTGACTTTATGGTTTTCTGGACAAAATTTGCACCACCATTTTCGTGTTCCTGGTAAAAAGACCTTTAATTTGATACATAGGTCGACTAGGTTTGGATAAGTCCTTCTATGGGGACAGACAGACTGACTGACTGACAGACAGACAGACCGACACCGAAGCGAATACGTAGGTCGACCAGGTTTGGATAAGTCCTTCTATGGGAACAGACAGACAGACACACAGACGCCACCGAAGCAAATACAATAGTCCGTCCCTTATACCTTTTTATTACTATTGTAATAATAAAGGAAGGACGGACTAAAAAATATAAGATTCAATTTTTAATTTTGCCATATTCTTCGGTCAATAGGGGAAGCACCCAAAATGGGAAATCCATTTTAATAAGTAATTTATGCTTCAAATATGTCCCACTAATATTCATCTTGAAATTCAGACCCAAAAATGAAATTTAAACTTTCGACCCTGATGGCCTCCGGGGGGTGAAAATTGATGTTTTAAATTTTTATTTTTGGGTCTGGATTTCTATGTGAATCATTAGTGGGACATATTTGAAGCACAAATCACTTATGAAAATGAATTTCCCATTTTGGGTGCTTCCCCTATTGACGGAAAAACATTAAAAAATTAACTAGGCCATAACTCCGGCCCTGGTTATTGGATTGAACTCAAACTTGTATCAAAGAACTACGTTTTTTAAGGCCTTTATTTGATGTATCACAATCAGGGGGTTCTCATTTAAGATTTTGAAGTTGACCCCCCTGGGGCCGACCCTGGCTCCGGCCAAAATTTGGCGACTACATCAAAAAGTTGCATTTCAAAAGATAAAACACTACCCCAAATTTCAGCTTCTCATCTCTATCCATTCAAAAAATATTCAGGGGTTCCAAGATTTTTTGAATGCTCTGTATAATTATTACAGAGTACAAATCCACAAAAAGGTCTAAAAAATGTAGCTTTCTTCAATTTTCGCTTCCGCCTTCTCTCTAACCCAAGCCAAGTTTGATTCGGTTTGTTTACCTATGGATCTCCCCACCACCGGTCAAATTAGCTGATAAAACCGATACCAAAGAGGGTCCGAAGTACATAAAGAAAACCATCAGTACCCGGGCGAGTTTAAACTTTAAAATTTTGGGAGCATAGCGTGTTGATCGGACAGAATGTCCACTCACCACGCTACAACTTTCACAGAAAAGGGGACAATTAAATGAAAATTCTGCTTTCAGAAGACACGGAGATTTCGTTTTGCGACGTCCTTGCTCAGAGTCTTTGTCCAGAACAAACAACCCCCGCCTGGTGCGACCAATGTGAACGATTTCAACCCACACTGCAGAGTAGACGACTCAAATCTTTGCCGCAAATGTTGACCATTAACTGTAACTTGGACAATAATCAGGTACCTTTGTACCTACTTTCCTTCACTATTTCACCTAGAATGCTGAAGTTAAGTATGTAGCACTGTTCTCAATTTGTTCTAGATGTGCAAGAAGAGCGTATTTTGTAGAACTCTAAACTGACCTTGAGTAATGATCAATTTTCCGTGGTGAAGTACGGGCAGCCCATTGAACTTGGAAAGTTCTTTACAACTAACTGTAATTAAAATCACATGAATAGGTAAACTCTTTAATGTGCGAAACACTTTATCAGAAGACGTGAAGGTGTAGGTGTCTGATTCACTCGACCCCTGTAATATGAATGATTTTTCTCGTTCAATCTTAGGACAAAGCATTCTGGCAGAATCAGATGGACATTCTCGTGCGGAAAGTCATGGAAAAGAACCCACCAGAACCTGTGGCAACACCAACGCCACAATTACATTCCAATAAACCATGTCGCTATGGTGTGAACTGTACAAGACCGGACTGTAGGTTCAAACATCCTGGACAGCCACCTCCAGGTGAGTATCAACGAGGACCATGAGACTCTCTAGTGGTCTAGTGTGTCCTGGAACCTCCTGCTTTTTTAGATACACTTGAAAATTTTGTGGTCCTAAAATCATATACAAAACCATCGACCCACACAGATTAAATACTCAGTTCAAATTCTTCATTTTCAGCGAGGGTCGGACCTACATATTATGTTCAAGGCTCCATTGAGGCCGCTTATACAAAGTGTTTATAATCCAATATTCAATCTTAGGACAAAGCATTTAAACACTTTATTTTTGAATAGCTAAAGATGAGGAGCTGAAATTTAGGGTAGTGTTTTATTTTTACTTTCTTTAAAATATCATTTTTTGAAGTAGTCGCCCAAATTCGGCTGAAGCCATGGTTGGCCCCAGGGGGGTCAACTTCAAAATATTAAATAGGACCCCCGAACTGTGACACTCCATGTTAAAGAGCATGAAAAACGAAATTTTTTTCGTTACATGTTTGAGCTCGATCTGACAACCAGGGCCGGAGTTGTGGCCTATTCAAATTTTCAATTTTCGATGTTCTTCCGCCAATAGAGGAAGCACCAAAAATGGGAAATTCATATTGATTTGTGATTGGTGCTTCAAATAGATCCCACTAATTGTTCATATGGAAATTCAGACAAAAAAAAAAAGACATTTATACTTACGGCCCTGATAGCCTCCAGGGGTGAAAATGTAGGTACCTATGTTTTATTTAAATTTTTGGTCTGGACATTTATACTTACGGCCCTGATAGCCTCCAGGGGTGAAAATGTAGGTACCTATGTTTTATTTAAATTTTTGGTCTGGACATTTATACTTACGGCCCTGATAGCCTCCAGGGGTGAAAATGTAGGTACCTATGTTTTATTTAAATTTTTGGTCTGACAATGTCGTTGATCTAAAAACAATTGAATCATTTGCAGGGTAATTAATCTCATGGTACCACTAGAACAAATAATCGACACCGTCCAATTGTTCTATCTCCCCGGACAACGCATGGTATCATTACGTTTCCTAGCGTGGCATTATCTGGGAATGAAAATCCAATCCCAAACTCACGACTCTATTGAAGATGCCAAATCCGCTCTTGAATTGTACAAGGTTTACTTGAAACTGCAGAAAGAAGGCTCGTTTGCGTCGAGTCTGGAAGAGCTGTACGAAATAGGTAAAAGCGTTCAATGGAAAGTGCCGGGAGTGGACAATTAAAAGCAGGACACACAGAATTACGTGCCCCTACCATTACCTTGAAATTAGTTTGTGATTTATTTTGAACTTTTATTGCGACAAAATTATGGTGGATTCTAGTATCCAACTATTGTGAGATTATACCATTCCCAATTATTATTTGATTATTGAACCAACGTTTATTTATTTGCATTTTAAGCAACAAAGGCCATGTGTAATGTGAAACCAACGAATTAATTTAAATAAAAATGGTAAATAATCAAATAATAATAACAGGTCCGTATCCAAAATTTTGTATGGGGGGGGGGTGTTGAAAGGACGGCAGTGAAAGTGTTTAGTTTAGGTTGGATTAAATTTTATTGATCGTCAGTATAGTATACTTTGTACATTGGTGTAGATATTCTCCTAAATAAAACATGAAAAAGTAAAATGGGAAGATGACTGTTTTAATCCATAGTCTTTGAAAATATAATTTTGCGTGTTTTAATAATTATTATTTACTATTACATTTAAAATTCATGAGAAGAAGGTCAAAATGGTTCACCGAAAATCAGAGCTGCCATTTAAATCCGGATTCGGATAAGTTCCAGATTTTGTAAAATCTGAATTTCAGAGGCCGGATCCGAATATCCGAAAATTCTATGGGAAATGTGAATATTTGGAGTTTATAGCTCTACTGAGAAAGATGATAAAATATATCAACATTTAAGTAATACGTAACATACATGGTCTGTTCGGAAAGTAATGAGACTGGTCGCATATTACCTGAACGGGTAACACTAGAATGTTCAGTTCATGTTAGATTGTAATTGTAGCTCAACTTGTCATTACTTATCTCTACAAGTCTCAAATATCTAGCATCAAAACTTTGTCTTCTACGTTATTTCTAGTAAACTGTGTTTTGGGGGTGCGTCGAAAAAAACGAGTGATATTCACTTAGAGCAGCGCTGTGCGATTCGCTTTTGCCTCAGGCTTGGGCATTTTGCGACCAATACTTTCCAGAAGTTACAACAAGCTTATGGGGATGTTGTTTCATCGAGGATACAAGTTTTTCGGTAGTTCAAAGAATTTTCTGATGGGAGAGAGAGGCTTGAAGATGAATCTCGCTATGGACGGCCTTCAACTACCGGTATCAGATGATTGTGTACTTTGACAGCCATGGAATCGTCCACAAAGAGTTTGTACCTCAAAGGCAGATTGTAAATCAACACTTCTACAAGGATATGCTCGAAAAACCACGAGAAAGGGTCCTCAAAGTGAGGCTGAACATCAATGATAGCGGGGTGCTACTCACACGGCAATGACTGTGACCGAGGATTTGGCCAATAAAAACATACCTGCGGCCCCTCAACCTCCATATTCACAAGACTTGAGTCCATGTGATATTTTTCTTTTCCAAAAGTTGAAAAATCAGCTCAACGGACATCACCATGGGACACTGACCAACATAAAAACGGCCATGACCGACCAGCTAAAAGCGACCCAGGAATCGGAGTACCAACACTGCTACGAAGTGTGGAAATCCATCTACAGCGCTGTATGAACTCCCAAGGGTATCACTTTTAAGGAGATCATGTCGAAAATTAGGCAAGTCAAACGAAAAAAAAAATCAGTCTCGTTACTTTCCGAACAGAGAGTAGTATCTACATTCTACACGGAAGAAATGAAATTTACAAAATACCGATCTATAAACAACAAGAGTTCCTGAAAAGTACTTACTGTACTTAAAAAAAGGAACAATATGATTACTTGATGAGATTATTTTATAGTTACAGAAAACAATAAACATTATTATTATCTCATGGGTCGAAAGATTATGGCCGGATAGGAAGAGTGAATGAGGGAATTCCAAATCAAATCTAATATACAGCATGGCTCAGAAGTCCTAGTCGGACCCCTTGTAACTTTTGAATGGCTTGGAATATTGAAGTTCTGTTTTGTTCTAAAGATAGGAAAGGGTTCATGGCAAATTCGATGGTGATGTCAAAATCCAGGTTCGAACCCCAACAGTGGCTCTTTTTGGAAAAAAGTCGTCGTTTCTCAAGAAATTCAAATGAAAACCCCCATTTTTTATTTCATTTTTGAAATCTACGTCGAATTTCATGGGTAACCAAAAAATCTTTTGCTATTATTGGTAAGTGGTAAAAGTTACAAGGGGTTCAGTCCCGCAGTATAGTAGTATACCATTAAATTCGATGGTGATATCAAAATCCCGGTTCAAACCCCGGAAGTGGCACTTTTTTTTATAAAAGTGATCATTTCTCGCGAATTTCAAATGAGGACCCCTGTTTTTTATTTCATTTTCCAATTCTACGTCGAATTTCATGCGAAACCACATAATCTATTGCTATTATTGGTAAGTGGTAAGTACGGCGGGCGTGATTTTTTTTCATCCTGAACAAGGGATGTGATATATTAAATCCGTGTAGTTTTAGGTGAATAACTTGGTGGCATTAGTTTTTCGTTATCTTTCATTTTTGAGGTCTTGGGAATAGGGTGTGTTCAAACTATACCCTTACAACCAAGACCTCTAAAATGAAAGATAACGAAAAACTAATGTCACCACGTTATTCAGCACCTAAAACTACACTGATTTGATATGTCAAGTCAATTGTTCAGGATGAAAAAAATCTCGCCCCCCGTACTTACCACTTACCAATAATAGCAATAGATTATGTGGTTCCCCATGAAATTCGAAAATAAAATAAAAAATAGGGGTTCTCATTTGAAATTCGCGAGAAATGATCACTTTTATACAAAAAGTGCCACTTCAGGGGTTTAAACCGGGATTATGATATCACCATCGAATTTGCCATGGGCCCTTTCCTATCTTTAGAACAAAAGAGAACTTCAATATTCCAAGCCATTCAAAAGTTACAAGGGGTCCGACTAGGACTTCTGAGCCATGCTGTATAACTAATAGTTCTGTGAACTGTAGACCCCACTCAGACTTTTTTTTCCAAAGGAGGATATGAAGACTTTTTCCCAAGCTGAGACAAATGTACATAATTATGAGTGCAATTCGCATCTATTGAAATAGAAAAGAAGGTACCTACCTACAGGTATGTTCATCTTGTAAAATTTTTTGTAAATAGTCAACAGAGCGACTAGAATTTGACTCTTTGAAGATACTTTTTCACAATATTGATGTCTATGAATGAAAGGTCATTTATCAAGAACACATTGGATCCCAAAAATCGGGCGGAGTTGCTGGGTATTTACTGTTATGTCCACATTTTTTAGGCGGAGGTCTTAGTTTCAAGATATCAGGACCATAGCTATCAAGAAAATATTCTCTACAGTCAGGACATCGCCATTGGGAAGTGAAATCCATCTTTTTGTTATATCTAGATTCCCTTGGTAGGAACAACGGTTTTCTTGTACTATTACCCTTACCATTACTTTGGTTACTACAAGATACTGACTTTTCATTTTTAGGCATAGTAATACTTTTTTTGTTTTTATTTAGTGACTGTCTGGAAGATTTCTTGGGTGACATTTCATTATTTCTTTTCATTCTATAACTTTGGCGCGTGTTGATTGATGGTTTATTTTCTCTTTGGGTCTTTTGTGTTGACACAGCGTTTGGTAAAAACAAAGATTCATCAGGGAGTGAGAGTTGGGTGAAGGATTTACCATTGGTGTTTTTATCAGTACTGGAATGACTCTCAAGGCTTGAAGAATGTTTTACCCCAGTTTGACTGTAGGACTGTTTTTTCTCATCTTGTATTTGTGTTTCTTCGATAATGAGTTTCTTTGTCCTTTGGTTAGGAATTTCATTTAGTATTATTTGATTTTCACCTGGTGCAACACCTCCATTATATCCTTCAACTTCAGTGATGTCAATTTTTCCCACTTTCTTCTCTAGAGTTAATTTTGTTTGTTTCAATTTCGATTTGTTAATTGAACTATTTAGCACTTTAAGTTTCCATTTAGTGTTCGGAGCTGAAGGTTCGGTAAAAGTAAAGCTTGAGTCTTTTTTCTCTCGACTGCGAGAAAGTTTTACTCTTCTTTGATTTGAGTCCACAAAGTCATCATCACTGTCAATATTATCCTCCCATATTTTACTTCCATTCAATGTTTGATTATTCTGGCACAATGTTAGCTTGCTCACATTAGTACTGACCTTATTTTCTACAAATTTGTCAACTTCTTTTTCATCCTCTTGATCTTTATGTTCGAACATGGGAAACCTGGAAAGTAGAAAAGGCACAAACTTGGTTATTTTATTTAGGTATAACAAAATCTAAATCACGATTTTTTTTAGCTAAATCCCCTTTAGGTGTGAGCTATTCATTTCTATCAAGTCTCAACTTTGGGTCGGGGATGTGTTTTTTGGGTCACTAGGAAGCTATTCGCTATGAAAACTCATTTTGATATAGTTGCAGCAAAAGTTTGTCACTTGATAACTCAAGAACGGTTAAATATTTTTCAACCAAAGTTGGTACACTGGTAGACCTTGGGTCAGAATAGAACTGTAAAGTTTTGGCCAAATTGATCGAGCGGTGCGCGAGTTATTCACTATTGAAGGTCGGGCAGTTGATTTGGTTTTTGGCTTATATCTCCGGAATCTCAATGTCTGATCTCAATGAAATATTTGTCTGATCTCAATGAAATTTGATATGAATACTAGTGGTTGACCCGTCCTTTGTACGGGACCACCACACACACGCACACCCACCACACACACATCACACACGCACACCCACCACACACACATCACACACGCACACCACACACACATCACACACCCACCACACCCGCACCCACCATACACACAAGGTCGCGCTACGCGCTCCCTGACACGTCCCACAGTGCAGCATAATAGGCATAACTTTGAACCGCCGCCATTTTGAATCAGGATGGAATTGGAAAAAAAGCGCGGGATCCCGCAAATGCGGGATTGCCATCCCTAGCCATATTGCCATGTTTTTTAGTGCCATATTTTGAACTTCTCTGAGCATAACTCATAAAACACTCTGTAGTAACCTACTTAATACAAACCTAGTTTCGTCGTTCTGGTAATTGTTTTTATTTTGCTCTGCAATATCTCGTTTCCTGTTCTCAGCTGATGAATTAGATTCCTTGCTGTTAAAATCATCACCACCCAAATTCTTCTTGATTTTATCAATGCCATTATTTGCTTCTATTGTAGCAGACAACTGCTGGTCACTGATTCCTAAGCGAGATCGGAGCTTAGGTTTAGTGATAATTGACGGACTTTTGTCCACTATCTCAACATTATTTTCCCTCATGTCATCCACCACTGCTTTGTTTCTCAAGTGCAGAGGAGAGGCAGATTTGACTATCTGATTTTCATCTTTCTTTAGTTTGGTTGATCTCTGAGACTGGTTCATCTCAGAAGATTGCTGTATCAGTTTTCTTCTTTTACTGGGGGTTTCATGTTGTATGGGACTATTTTCGTTTGAAAGCTGTAGAAATAAAAAAACCAAGTGAAGTTTTAAATTATCCTGTATTTTCATTTACGTAAGAATTTAATATGTAAATTGCAGTTTGTGTTATTATGTCACAACTTTGGTGCTCATTGCAGCATTGTAGGATTTTTCCAATATCTCAATAATCCTAAAATCCAATGTTTACCTACCATGCTGGCACCGGTCGCTCGCGCATTATATTACATAGCTACTCATTTTCCTCACGAGGCTGAGTGGGCCCCGCAACACCCAGTCACGGTATCAATCATTTGCATGATACAAATTTCTTGACCCCGCCGGGAATCGAACCCGGGTCTCCCGCGTGCAAGGCGAGCGCAGTGACCACTACGCCATGGGAGCTGACAAAGAAGACTACTTTTATGATCAAGGAGTGTCTTAGGGATCTGTTATTCTTTACAAAATAGGGGTTTTAGGGTTGATTCCTTAGGGTTAAAGTTAAATGAACGAAAAATACCTCTTGAGCACAAATAGCGGCACCCATCAGATTAACTGTCGTGTGGTATGATGTTATCGGATTTTCTAGGGTGTTACAATTTTAAACCTTTGAACCTTTTTTTCTAGGGTGTTACAATTTTATCAAAAGAAAGGACGGTAATAAAATCAGGTAGGTGAAGACACTGCGCAAATATCCGTCCCCCTTTTGATTTTCGGGCACTTTGCTTTTCCTTTGTTCTTTGGAAGCGACCCGTTTGACACGTGCGTACAATAGGGCGATCTTAAGAGGGATTAAAATCGGGTTGTAAAACGAGAAACAAAGAACCTAAAATGACACCCAAGTGTTCACAACTACAAGAGTGTCCCAAGCAAGTCTGGACTCGTAATCGTTTTTTTATTTATTTTATTTTATTTATTTATTTTTTTAAGAGGTTTGACAGAGGGAACTGTAACTGCTATGGTCTTATCGTAAAAGTTTTTGAGTATTTTTTGACCAGTTTGAATGTTCAGTCCAAGCTGGGAATCCAAAGAAAATGGCTCTGGTAATTACCTATTGTTTTTAACCAAATATGGGGGTATAATAATAACTGCTACTTGCGAATACTAAATGAAAAGGATCTTTTGAAGAAGTATTGGTGGCTATTTGAGACACAGAAGTTTGTTCTCGGGGTGACGGTGACTCATCTTGGTTGGGTAGTTGTAGTTGGGTTCAATAGAGAGATTTCGCATCCTTCCCATAATAATCCCCATAACGCAAGCCCATGTCGATATAGACGCCATGTTCTTTTATCATGTTTTTAGATTTAGCAAAGCGTGCGAAAACCAAAATACGATAACCCAAGCGAACCTAGCGGACGCTCAAGTAATCATACCATTTATTTGTTCAATGTTTTGTCTTGTACTGATTAAGGAAATTAATAACAAATTATTCAAATCATTTTTTGAATTAATTAATTAAAAACAAGAAACAATGATTTTTTAAAATTATTTATTTGTTTTCTCAATTTAATTATTCCACCGTGTTCTTTATCTGTTACGTTCTTTTTTGTACAAATAAAACGACAGGTAAAAAAAGAACATAACAGATAACGAAGAAAAGAAAATAATGATAATTAATTATTACATAAAAAATAAGTTTGTTGTTATGTTTTTGTTTTTAATCAATTTCTGAATTAATTAAGGTACCTACCTACATCAAAAAATTTCAGTCAAAATTAATTTCCCCTTCAAAAATGTAAAATAACCGTGATCTATTCAAAAAGAATTTAAATTTACGCGCGTTTCTAACATGGGAATTTCATCATCGTAATACGAAATGTATAAAAAAAAATCCCCATGTTCAAGCCAAAACATCGTAACTCCGATCCCCGTGTTCAAAACCCCATAATGTGTGTCATGCGCAGAAACCAAAACTCGTCGAACATTGGACCCGATACCCAAAAAACAGGATGCGAAATCTCTCTAATAATGCAAAAGAGTAAACAAAAGGATTAAAGGTTAAAGGAACCATGTAAAAGAAATGTCCCCCCAAACTTCAAATCATGAGTGAGGTCACTGGTCCCTAGAAAGAGTAGAAAGAGTTTTTTTTTTTTTTTTTTTACCATACTTTGAAATTTAAACAATGAGTGCATACTAATAGTTCACTAAGTAATTCAGAAGTCCTGTCCTTGTAATTTTGCATGCAAAGTAATAATAATAAGTTCATTGTTAACATTCAGAATCCTTTACAGACTTTTCTTTATATTCTTTATAATATCCCTCTAAGTACAGTAAGAAGTGAAAGGTTTCATGTAAAAGGGCCTATGTGTAAGAAAACATAATTCTGGGATAAATTTCCACATCACTGTATTAAAATGTCTCTCCTGAAAAGTAGCAAAAATCACATAGGCCGTTCTTCTTGGGAACGATTCAATTAACGGAATCGGTAGGGTTTTTGGAGGGTGAAAAATCCTTTCGTAGGTTTCGAACTACGCCTCTGTTTGAAAGCAAGAGGACC
The DNA here is from genome assembly GCF_000475195.1 of Diaphorina citri. Lineage (NCBI taxonomy): Eukaryota > Metazoa > Arthropoda > Insecta > Hemiptera > Psyllidae > Diaphorina > Diaphorina citri. The sequence goes on from NW_007377587.1 coordinate 208,026, forward strand.
TAGGTGGCACCTAGGAAAAGTAACAATCACCTCTATTGTAGTATTAGCCACTGGCGTCATTCCAAAATCACTGCATCAAAGCCGGGAGAAGCACTCAACATCAATATTTTTTTGTGCAACGAGCTACTTGTCTTTAAACTTAATCCTACCTCTTCAACATCTCCTTGTAATGGATAATCCTTTTTGTCACTGTTCATACCTTGAGATCCTTCTGTTGCTATCAGGTTTGATTTCATAGTATTGGTATGCAACAGACTTGCTGGAAAAAAGGCAGTAAAGCTTTCTAAAACTTTGAAAAAGATACCTAGCGCATTTATTTACTTCTTTGAAACTGCGATTAAAAAAATAATAATAATAATAATAAAAGAGAGAAGAAGCTGTTATTCTTACCTGATGATTGTTGAATTATTATCAAGAAAAATAATAGAAAGTAAAAATATGGGAGACTTGATTGTATGTACTAGTGTAGAGTACACTTTTTAAATCACGACCGTCATTGTCAATACCTTCACTACTTGGAGGCGATTTCTCATTTATCACACTATGTACATACTACCTACTTACATGCATACAACGCACAGCACGTGAACCACAGAGACCCAACAATAATATTATACCGGATATACCCCAATACAGACATACCTGGTCAAACTTTCCACCTTTACCACCCAATACCTATACAATATACAGGGTGGTTCGTGATTTGCGAACCACGCTTATATCTCAGAAACGTCTGGGAATTAAGGAATGAAATAAACGGCATCATGTAGATGAAATTTTGATAATTAAAATGGCTTTTTTTAAATTTGCAATTTTTATTGCAAAACGGCCCGTTTTTTGCCAAATATAGGTCACTCTTATGGGAACCCCCATTTTTTATTTAATTTTTGGAATCAGCATAAAATTTTAATTAAAAAAATGTATTCACTCGAAAAAATTTGCTCTACAAAAATTCTGTACACTGTGAGAAAGAAAAACAATTTCTTAATTATTTCTTTAGTTTTTGTATTATTACACAAATCGCGATTTTGTGTGCGTCAGTGACCCCAGATATGATAAACAACGCAGTTGGTCCTGAGTTAAGAGCGAAGAATGCGTTACTCTGTACAAACAAATGGATCTCATTTTGAACAGCTTTTATAAATTTGTTTGTTGTTGTTGATTGTTGTTGAAATTGTTAATTGTTAAAGTAACAAAAGCAAATTTTGAATTTTGATGGCTTATCTGTGCAGAAGAATCCAAAAAGGTACTGAATTTTACTTCAAAGATTGATTTCGAACAGACTTGGGGACATTATTTTTTGAAAAAATTGCCAGCAGTGCAGTTTACACTTGTTTATTTTTTGTCAAGTTTTGGTTTACAGTTAATTGTTAAATAAAATACAATAGATTCACCTTACTGATCAATTTTGCAGCCTCTCAGGTTTAGTGATGGGACTCGAGTGAGATTTTTCAACTCGATTATTTTCCAACTCGAGTTGTAACTCGAGTGGAAATTAATCGAGTTGAATATTTATTCCTGGAAATTACACCGCGCCGCGCCGATTTCTCACTCGAGAGTCGAGTAGGCGAGCGAGTCGTAGATATTCGGGTTTTCGTTCGGAAACTCTCGGCATACGGGTATACCACTATACCCCTCCCCCTCTTCAGTTCTCTTTCTTGCATCATCATCTAGTAAGAGGCAAGAGGGGGGTAGTGAATCATTCAACTCGTTCAAACGAATAGTTTTTCTGACGAATAGATTTGTACTCGAATAGAAACTGTATGCTGCAATAATATGTGGCGAGTGCGCGAGTGAACTCGGGTCAGAGAACCCAATGAATAGTTGTTCCACTCGAGTGGAACAAAATAATAATCGAGTGCACTCCTCAGGTTGTGGTTATATACCGGGTTGGGGAAGGCAAGGTTGGTAAACTTACCTTGTTTTTAGTCCGTCTTATAAAAAGGTATAAGGGATGGACTACATATTGTATTTGCTTCGGTGTTGTCTGTCTGTGCCCATAGAAGGACTTATCCAAACCTGGTCGACCTAGGTATATATCAAATTAAAGGTCTTTTTACCAGGAACATGAAAATGGTGGTGCAAATTTTGTTTAGAGAACCATAAAGCCAAAAAACTGGTTTTGGGGGGGATTTTTTTCACATTTTCTCACACAAATGAGCTCTGATCTTGAAATTTGTTGCGATGACCTACAAACTCAAAGCAAGAAAGCTTTAGATAACACTTCAGTCATTGATTTAAGACCAGTTTTAGTGTCACCTATGTTAAGCTATGCCGAGCAAGGTCAATAAATGGATGGGTGACTTAAACCTTATATTGGGAATAAAGGGAGAACAGGCTCTAGTCTTGATTTTAAATCATTATTACATGAAAGTAAAATCGAAAAATCAAATCAAGAATAATAATAAACTGAATATTAAACAAATTAGGTAGGTAGTAGGTACATAGGTACTGATTTTCTTTAATCACAATCAAATAAACTACGGGCTAAAAAATTCCTGGAGGGACGGACCCAGCTTGTTAAGTTACCACCCCCATGCCAAACTGTAGAAACAATATCCTGCCTCACCTAGTTCAAGCTCATCTCAACCCGGTACATAACAATAATTAATTATGTAATACTAATGAAGACATACCTGAAAAAACCTTCTTTACATTGTTTTTTAGATCTTCCACTTCAGAAATCAAGTGATCCATTTCACCTACGATTTGGGAGTGAATAACTATGATTTTGGCTTTCAAATTTGAAGATTTTCCTGATAAACTCATGGTGAGGTCATAACGAGTAGAATAAATTGAATTGATCAAGTGCAAGAAGTGCAAGTCACAAGTCACAAGTCATAAATCCTTCAAATCAACTTCTTTTAAAAACATAAAAACTTTACGAACTTTACGTTTAACGTTTAACCAGTGTTGCCAGATGGAAAAAAAAAAATCTGGTGTGAACATCACACGACTTTAAAAACTTTACGAACTTTACGTTTAACGTTTAACCAGTGTTGCCAGATGGAAAAAAAAAAATCTGGTGTGAACATCACACGACTTTCTATTACATTTGCGGAATACGTATTTGAAAAAAAAAATTAAATTTTTCTAAGTCTCGAGCCTGAGCCGCCTACGGCGGCCGATTTTTGGTCGAAAATTTCCTATCTTAAAATACTCCCCGTGTAATGAGAGATCATTAAAAAGTGTCCAAAAATTGAACTTTTTTTTTTTGAAAAATTTTCTATCGACCGCCTACGGCGGCCAATTTTCGACCAAAAATTTTCTATCTTCAAATACTCCCCGTGTAATGAGGGATCATTAAAAAGTGTCCAAAAATTGAACTTTTTTTTTTAATATTTTTCCGTCCAAAATCGACCGCCTACGGCGGCCAATTTTCGACCAAAAATTTCCTATCTTAAAATACTCCCCGTGTGATAAGGAATCATATAAATAAGGAAAGTAAAAATGTGTGACCTACTCATTTACTTGTATGTCCTCTGTTGGAGAAACCCTGCACGGAGCTAGATCTTTTGCATGCAAATTACACGGCCATCCAGACCGCTCTTTTCTGGATGGACAAGATTTGACGACCGAGCTGGACACGGAAAGTAAAGTAAGTAGTGTGACCTACAGGATTTGGGTAAGTCTTGTGTAATCATGATTCTACTCACCTATGTTGTTCATTTTCCGTTCATATTGCTTGAGCTTTCTAGTTTCTCTGAATAGCAACCCTTCCAACTGAGCACATTTTTTACAACCTTCTTTTTCTTTTCTAAAAAAAAAAAAAAAAAAAAAAAAAAAATTTGATGTCAAAAACCAGCTTCGAACCCCGGAAGTGGCACTTTTTGGATAAAAGTTGTCATTTCTCAATAAATTCAAATGAGAACGCCTATTTTCTTTGTTTCATTGTTGATTCTACATCAAATTTAATAAGGAACCAAATAATCTTTTGCTATTATTGGTAAGTGGTATGTACGGGAGGATTTTTTTTTTTTTTTTTAACCTGAGCAAAGAATGTGACATATGTGACCTGAGCAAAGAATGTGACATATCAAATCCATGTAGTAAGGTGCTGAAATGCTGCTGAATAACATGGTGACATTAGTTTTTCAATATCTTATATTTTCGAGGTCTTGGGTATAAGGGGGTGTTAAAAATATACCCTTACACTCAAGACCTCAAAAATATAAGATAATGACAAATTAATGTCACCACGGTACTCACTCAGCACCTAAAACTACACCGATTTGATATGTCACATCCCTTCTTCAGGATGAAAAAAATCTCGCCCCCCATACTTACCATTTACCTTAAAATGGGTTGAAAAAAAGAATAGGTTCTGAATTCATAAATGAATTGTTCATGTTTTTTATATTAAATATAAATTTTCAAGATTCTTTAAATGCTGTTTTTTTTCCTATAATCCTATATGGTCAGAATTTTGTTGTCTTCAATTGTAAATTGTCTAAAAGATGTCTTTTAGGAGCCTTTGATCCGTTGACAAATGACATCCTTGTAAAGTGATACCTATTTGTGACTGATCTGGGAAAATTCTATACAAATCCATGGATTTTGGTGAATGCTTTTGACCCATGGATTTTCAATGGAAAATTTTCCATATCAAAATACTCCCTATGTAAAGGGATCATTTCAATTCATTTTTTTCTGAAAAATGAATTTTTTTTTATTTTTTTTTCTAATACCTGAGCTGCCAATGGCAGCCGATTTTTGGTGGAAAATTTTCCATCTCAAAATACTCCCAGCATGTAATAAGACTAATAAGGGATCATTTAAAGTGTCTGAATTGAACTTTTTTTTTTAGTATACACCCACCATCTCCAATGCAAGGACTTTCTATCAGAGGCCCTGGTCCTGGGAATATGAAAAAAAAAATCCAGCAACCCAAGCCACAAGGAGTGCTGAAAATATAAATCTGGACCTAAATATAGTTTAATCTGTTACATTACATACCTAAGATAATTTTGACACTCATTCACAAGCATCATCTTCTCTTTGAGGACATCCTTTAGTCTGTCTTCAACATCCATACATTCTTGTGTAAAATCTGAAAGTGAATTTACAATCTGTATTAATTAAAGTAATGAGTAGGTATTAGATATTCATTTAAAAGATAAGGGGTGACTCTACTAGGACATTTTTCAAAATATTAGTCATGTTTTATTTTTTTATTTATCCTAGGCACATACAGAACACCCACACCAACATGGGTTTATAAACAATAGGTCTACCTCATCTAATCTTTTGAAATTTCAAACTTACTGCACGGAGGCTATTGAAAATAAATCAAAACAAATAGATTTTTTTTTTTTTTACGGCGATATATTTAAAGCGTACAACCAATGTCACCATGACAAGTAAACTCTATGATGTTGGTCTATTGAGGTCTTTGATGGAATTTTTAGCTTCTTATCTTGACAGGAGAGAACATAGAGTACAACATAAGAAAGCTCTATCAGAACCATTCTACCCTCCATCTTCTATCCCACAAGGGAGTAAATTGAGTGGTTTAAAATTCATTGTTATGATCAATGGTATACAGCAGGTGATAAAACATTCTCAGTTTGAATTATATGCCGATGATATCAAGCTTTATAAAACTATTAACAGTCTTGAGTGATCTATGGGATTTCAAGAGGACCTCAATGCTTGTCAACTTTGGTTGCTACAAAACAAACTAAAATATCATCCCAGTAAATGCGAAATCAAGACCATAACAAACAGGAAACAAAATATTATAGAACTAACGTATAACATAGAAAATACACCTATACCCAGAGTAAACCAAAAGAAAGATCTAGGGGTTATATTCCAAAAGCAATTTGAATTTCGACCAGCACATAAACAAAATAGTAAGTAAAAGCAATCAAATCCTAGGTTTCATACAACGAAATACTAAATATTTCTCAAATATAGATACTATGCTTCTCCTTTACTCTGCATACATAAGATCAAAGCTTGACTATGCCTGTAATATCTGGTCCCCTACAAGAAACAAGCAGGGTCCGTCCCTCCAGGAATTTTTTAGCTCGTAGTGATTAAAGAAAATCAGTACCTATGTACCTACCTAATTTGTTTAATATTTAGTTTATTATTATTCTTGATTTGATTTTTTGATTTTACTTTCATGATTGTCACCTATATAAAAAATTAAAAATACAATTCAGAAGCCTAGTAATCCATTGTCAAACATTTAGTGTTTTTCGGCGCCAAAATGTCATTTCTTCCATCCATTGTACAGGTAATGTATTTTGGTTCGAAAATAAATCATCAGTTGGCCAAGCATTCGCGTCTTTCTGCACACTTCATCTATCATCTTATTTGAGTAGGTGACACTCACGTGGTTTCCGTTCTCATATCCCCCCCCCCATCATAAGGTTCTTCCTATTTCTGAAAACAATTTTGATTTTGTCATGTAAAAAATGAAGCTCAGTCATTCAGCATTCAGTCGTACTTTGGATTTCCGGTGACTGTCTGACTACTGTCTGTATCTAGTAATTAGTGACATAAACATGGCTGTTCGCAGTTTGAAGTAGATTCACTTTGTAGTATGAGAGCACTGATGAGTGTGCAAAAAGTTACTTTCTTGAAGTCACGGACCCCCCATAAAACTTCTATTTGAGGGGTTTTAGGTAGTTTGGGGGGGGGGGGTTTTAATCTCATAACTTTTTCGATAACTCTAAATATTTATTGAAAACCTTCAAGAAGCGGTTAATTCCGCCTATGGGCGGAGCCCAGTGCAACTTTTGCCGATTTTTAGATCTTTCCCTTAACTTACTCATCAAGACCTAGCTAGCCAGCCTAGTTAGCTTAGTTGGTAGTGCGTCTGCCTTGTAAGCGCTAGGCCGCGGGTTCGATTCCCGCCCGGGGCGGGTTTTATCCTGATGGGATAATGTTCGTTCTCGGAACGGCTGGCTTTCTCCTATCCTGTCTTCCTTCTCTCTTCGATTTCTCTAGCAGTCACAGTTCCCTCTGTCAAACCTCTTTAAAAAAAAACTTGATATTTGCATTCGCTTAAAAAAGTACAGTTACGGAGGCTGGCTTTCTCCTATCCTGTCTTCCTTCTCTCTTCGATTTCGGGACGATAAGACCATAGCAGTTACAGTTCCCATCGTAGGCTTTCTCCTATCCTGTCTTCCTTCTCTCTTCGATTTCGGGACGATAACTAGCAGTTACAGTTCCCTCTGCTTTCTTCCACCTGGCTTCCTTCTCTCTTCGATTTCGGGACGATAAGACCATAGCAGTTACAGTTCCCTCTGTCAAACCTCTTTAAAATGGTTCGATTCCCGCCCGGGGCGGATTTTATCCTGATGGGATAATGTTCGTTCTCGGAACGGCTGGCTTTCTCCTATCCCTCTCTTCCTTCTCTCTTCGATTTCGGGACGATAAGACCATAGCAGTTACAGTTCCCTCTGTTAAACCTCTTTAAAAAAATTCCTTCTCTCTTGATTTCGGGACGATTATACCCCTCCCCTCTCCGCCCTAGTTGCTCTCTTTCTCTCTCTCTCCTTCTGTCCTATTATTTTTGTAAACAAATTTTTAGTGTCAACAATTTTTCCGACATTTAAAATGCAAACGTTTCGGGGAACGGTTTTCTTGTCTTCTTCCTTTTCTTAAAACAAATTGTGGGAGGGAGATGAAAAAAGAGACAGAGAGAGAGATGGGGAGGGAGAGGGAGTGAGAGAACATTATTTATTTTAATTAAAAAGAAGCTACGACTAGAGAGAGATGAAAGGAGGACAAGAACTTGGAACATCAACAAGATATTTCTCACTCTTTTTCTCCTTCTGTTTTTTTCTTCTTCGTTTTCTTCTTCTTCTTCTTTTTTCTTACACCTTTCCGCTCTAAGCTCTTCGTCTATTCATCCCTTGGCTCTCTCTCTCTCACTCTCCTTCTACATACATATCTCTTCTCTCTTTTTCTCTCACTGTCTCGTTCCTCCTATTTTGCTCTCTCTTTACCCATTTCCCTTCTCTCTTCTTTTGTCTTCCTCTCTCCTCCAAACTTTCCTGTATCTACATTTCTCTCTCTCTCTTTCTCTTCAATCTCTCTCTCTCTCTCTTTCTCTTCAATCTCACACTCTCTCTATTTCTTTTCAATCTCTCTCTCTCTATTTCTTTTCAATCTCTCTCTCTCTCTCTCTTTCTCTTCAATCTCTCTCTCTCTCTTTCTCTTCAATCTCACACTCTCTCTCTATTTCTTTTCAATCTCTCTCTCTAGGACCATAGTAGTTACAGTTCCCTCTGTCAAACCTCTTAAAAAAAAAAGAAAAAAAAGACCTAGCTACTAGCATCCTGTCAACAAATTTCTAGGACATCGGGAAGTGCCTCATAATTTAAATGAGTGAATCAGTTAGTCCGACGTAAAATAAGCGATTTTCAAGGCCTTGTTTCTACCCTTTCCGTTAAAGCTAGAATTTCACAGGCATAATAAGCAAGTATATGGTCCAAATTTCATCAAAATTGGTTTAAAATTAACCGAGTTATGATGGCGAAATATTTCGTGTAATGTACACTGGCTTGCTGAGGCCGGAACTTGGCCTAGCGCACTGCCTTGATGCGCCTATATTAATAAAGTGGCGCTCAGAAACTTTGCCATTTTCTTTTGGTTACTGATGCGCGGGATGTTCACCTTGCCTTGAGGGATTAAACTATAGATCAGGTGAGACGTGAAACTATTATGAATAGTGGAAATATTAAATCTTTCCTATTTCCAGTCTTCTTACTACTACATAATAATTGGAACCAGAAAAACCTCTTGAATTGGTAAAGAGTGTTTGATAAGATTAGGGGAAAGATGACAAAACTTTGTGTTAATCACATTCATCTATTTGTAAACATTTGTTATTTGTCAACAAAAGTACATACACATATCAGAAAGAGGTGTTCAATAGAGCAGTTGTGCTTACTTTGGTGAGGTTTTAAAGTCAAAGAACAGGAAAAATGAGGAACAACGGAATTTTTCTTTTTCTTCTACGACTTCTAGATTCCGAGATAAATCGATTTAAAAAAATACCGGTAAACCTTAAACTTTGACGTCACGGCTTAAGCTCCCGTACACGATGACGTCACATCAACTGTCTCAAGCAAAGCTCCCTTGTGTTTGTGCGCATGCATTTCTGCGCAATTAATGTGTTTGTCGCATACGTTTCTGCACATTTCGTAAACTTTAACGTCACGACTTCTTTGAACTTTTTCATTAGAATGGCAAATAAAAATTGATTTTTTTTTTTGAAGTTACTAGTTTCATCCTGTTTTTTGGGTATCGGGTCCGATGTTCGACGATTTTTCGTTTCTGCGCATGACACACATTATGGGGTTTTGGACACGGGGATCGGAGTTACAATGTTTTGGCTTGAACATTGGGATTTTTTTTTCGTAATTTTCGTATTACGATGATGAAATTAGTTAGGACAAGACAAAACATTGAACAAAATAAAAGGTATGATTACTTGAGCGTCCGCTAGGTTCGCTTGGGTTATCGTATTTTGGTTTTCGCACGCTTTGCTAAATCTAAAAACATGATGTAAACAAGATGGCGCCAACATGGGTTGCGTTATCGGGATCAAGAAGCGATGCGAAATCTCTCTATTATGAGAAGGATGCGAAATCTCTCTACTTATTCGGATTTTGACCTCAGATCTCAGAGCACGGCAGTGTGCCAGGCCATGTTCCAGTAAGCAAGTAAGCATTTGGATTTTTCACAACCTTTTACATACGTAGGAATCGACCTTTTGTTTATAATTTTTACCCACCTAAATGCAACTGTTTCATTAAAGAATTAAACTATTAGCATGATGGGACTTGTTCTGAGCTGCCCATAAGTATCGGTCTGATTTTGATCCAAATTTAACTTAACAATCGGTTAGGAGTGAAAGGACAATAAAGTAGTTGCGTTTAAATTGGTATTAATTAGTTTACTTGATTGTATAATTTTATATTTATGTACCTACTCAAACATGCTGAGTTCTGAGTTTGTCAGAGAGTGTTTAATGTGTCTTACATACATAGATAAATAGGTGCATATCCGATTTTCAACAGGGGCGGAGTTATTCAGGAGTTTTTGTTCTTGGACGTTTATCATACCTTGTCTTTTTAAAACGCTTGTATCTTTTAGATCAATCAAGATAATAAAACTGATTGCATCATTGAAAAGAAAACAAAATTTGCTATAAGATAGGTTCCACACATTTGGAAACTCCGCTTGCAAGGTAGACGCGCTACCAACCAAGCTAACTAGGCTGGCTACTGATAAGTAGATATGTATCTATGAGTCAATTATTGGTCATTACAATTTATTGATTAATCTTGTGTGGTAAACAAGAATTAAAAAGATCGACTTTATCAAAAGGAACGTAAGCGAGTTGAATGAACTTCGGGTTCCCTAATAATTTCATGGATGTCTGTCTTTGCAAAAAAAAAAAAGTGATAAAATTAATGACAGAAGGACATTGATTAGTTATTTACCAAGTTGTTCGAATTTGCCAGTTCGTATGGATCTTTTTAGTCAGACGTCATCATGTACATTTTGACAAAATTTTGAGGTTAGGTGCTAGTGAATTTTGGTTTATTGTTTACGCTTTATGACGTGTATTTTCAAATGAAAATTTTCATGAACTTAAAGCCATAGATGTAGAAGAATAGATGTACGCAACTCACCATGCCCTGCATTGATTATATCTGAGGCAACTTGCTGATGGGTCACGTGACCGCCGCCATATTTGAACGTGGCTCAAATATGAAGTTTTTATATGTTTCCTAACCCTATATCAGGAGTTTCCAACTTCCATGTGTATGCGGGCCACATGCTATACTGGGAGGTACTTCGCGGGCCACATATATATTTTGTACATAGGGGAGCATTGTAGGAATCCCCCCCCCCTAACAACTTTTCAGAAATGCAGTCCGATCGAATTTTGAGCGCCGCAGGCGAAATTTTTCAAAAAGTATTCTCCCAATTGTAGCTGAACACTAATCCCAAAGAGCTTCGCGGGCCACATGTGGCCCGCGGGCCGCTAGTTGGGAACCCCTGCCCTATACTAAGACCAACCCTATACTAAGGGCTAACAAAGCAAACATAGATGTCAGAATGTAGGGAAGGTGAAATATGTATCTTCAGGTGCTGATGAATTTTCTCACAATGTGACATGTTTATTATTATTATTGTTTCAGTTAACATCTGTTCAGTGGCGTATGGCATATTTCTGGGATGGCCTTCCGTGGTGCAGCCTATGCTTCAATCAGACAAGCCACCTGTGGGATCCCAACCATTCTCCAACAACGTCATATCCTGGTTGGGAGCTCTTCCATTCATTAGCTCTATGCTAGGCAATTTATTCTGGGGTCGCGTGGCAGATAAGTTCGGTCGTAAGGTAACGGGTTACGTTTCCATCATGCCCAATATCACATGTTATGTACTCATGTTAAGTACAGACAACCAAACAGTATTCATGGTAGCCAGATTCCTGGGAGGATTTACTAACTCTGCCGTGGCTTCCAATACACCCATGTACATTGGAGAAATTTCCGAGCTTCATCTCCGAGGCAAGCTAGCAAGCTTGTATATGTTGTTCGCAAACATAGGAGTCCTGTTTGTTTATGTGTTGGGCTCGTTTGTTACTTTCCACACACTCAATCGACTATGCCTGGGAGTATCAGTGCTGTACCTAGTTTTATTTTTCTTCTTGCCAGAGTCTCCAGTGTGTTTACTCAAAATGAACAAAACTGATAAAGCACGAAAGTGTGTGATTTGGTACCGAGGAGAGGATGAGGAGTATGTTAATGCAGAACTCAAGAGGTTTAACGATAGCTTTGTGAGAGCCAAGAAGTTTTCTTTGAAACATTTGCTGAAAAAAACCACACTGAAAGGAATTATTATCGGGCTCGGATTACAGGCTGGCATCCAGTTGTCAGGTATTAGCATCGTCCTCACATACACGGTATACATATTCAAACAATCTGGCAGTCAACTTTCCCCTAATATGTGCACTATTATAGTGGGAGGTCTGGAATTAATCGGCTCTATTTTTTCTTCAACATTTATAGAAATGGCAGGACGCAAGAAAATCTTATGTGCTACATACTTTGTAATGATGATTGCTCTATGTGCTCTGGGTACTTGCTTCTACCTACAATCCATGCATCTCGATATCAACCTTGGATACATTCCTCTCATATCTTTGTCATCCTATATGCTAGCTTATCCATTCGGAGCAGGCACCATACCCTACGTCATGTATTCTGAACTATTTGCCTCCGAAGTGAAGAATATCGCTTTGTCTTTCATCATACTGTGGAATAATTTCCTAGCATTTTGTACAGTTAAAGTATTTCCAACCATATTCATGGAAATCTTACACCTCTATGGATGCTTCTGGTTCTTTTCATTTTGTACGCTAATGGCTATGATCTTCGTAATTTTTGTTGTACCCGAAACTAAAGATCGGTCATTGTTGACAGTTTTACAGAAATTAAATGGAGGCAAACCGTTGAAAGAGAAATCAGATCCTTCACTTCACACAGCAGAAAATGGACCCCATATAGAAAACCCTGAACTAACGTCACCAGTAAAAGTAAATGGCGTAGTGAAATTTCAAGAGGATGAAAAGGTCAAGGAAAATGGAGACACAAGTATCTCGGTTGAGAATTCAAAAACTTTGAAGACATCTGAAAACTCAACAGTTGAAAAGCCAGAAGATGTAGAACCAATTAAAAGGGTGCAAGTTTTGGAATCAACGGAAAATCCAGCTCAAAAGGTACAATTTAAAAATGATGAGACTCTCACGAAGTCTCTCAAAACGCCAGAAAAGTCGAGCACTTTGGAGACTTCCATAGCCACAGGATCAACAGAAAATTTCACCCCAAAGGTAGCATTTAAAAATGATGAGACTCTCAAAACGGCAGAAGAGTCGAGCACTTTAGAGACTTCTATATCCACAGGCGATCAACAGAAAATTTCACCCCAAAGGTAGCATTTAAAAATGATGAGAATCTCACAAAACCCCTCAAAACGGCAGAAGAGTCGAGCACTTTGGAGACTTCAATATCCACAGGCGATCAAACGGAGTCTAGGGGAAGAAAAAATGGTAAAATCTGACCTAGGGCAAACTAGTCATTGCCTTGAGAAGTATTTGACCACGTTGAAGCTGGTGAAAACCAATGGACACGTGAGATAAGACTGATAGGTCAATGAGGCTGTTGAAATACTTAACTATGTGATATCTACGGTAATAACTTTGTAACAATCGGAAACTCACCCCTCCAGCTATTAAAAACACAAAACGTTGCTTCACCATTATCTCGTAAAGCATGAGAGATTGAAAAAAGTACAAGAGTTGATCCCTATTAATGTGGAGTGAATACATCTATTAGTATATTTATTTTTGAAATTTCTTAAAGCCGCTTTGTCATGATTTAGTAGTTTACCTCTATGTTTTGTACAACCTACTGTTTACCTACTTGAGTGTGAATAAAAACAAGAAATTCATCACGGCTTGCAAATCTCTAAAAGAATAGCTATGTAAATGTATAACCCTGCATATCATATAAATAATTATGTTTTGCAATTGCTGGCATCATCAGTGAAAAAAAGTATTATCTGAGGAGGAAAAAATAAATTGAAGTAACCTTTATTCCCTTTACCGAAACATTTTGATTCAGAACAAGAGTAGCTTATTGTTCTAAAAAAATATAGTGCCTGATGAACAAGGCGTGATTATTGAGGAGATAAGATGGAGATAAGATTTATCTTAATGACCCAAGTGGGTACCGACAAGTACTAATAGGTAACAACCTATCAACAGATTATTTGACAAGTATAAAGGACTCCGTGTCAACAGCACATAGCGTTTGGACACATTTTGTATCAAAACTCAATAAAATTTTTGTATAATTTCATAAATAAATATACTAAATACTCGTGGTGTATTGACCCCATATTGATGATCTTGGGTGACTTGTATAGCCAATGGTCTCGTGGTCTTCCTCACTTGAGGGCGTAGATTTTGGAGCTTAAAATTATTTTGGGCTCGCGTGTAGGGTTTTTCTCTTGTAATTTTGTCCGGACCACTGGAATCACTGAGCCTTTATAAAGCAGAGAAGATCTTCACAGTTCAAAATGTTGTCGATCTCATTGTTCACTGTTCACACGTGTTATGCAAATATTTCCGACAGTAATGTAAATGAACGTGTTCGCACTTATCGAAGGTTTTATTTCTCATAAAATATTTGATAAGAGGAACACCTCCTGTTGATATCGCACAAATCGCACAATAAATACCGACATCATTGAATGAGTGCATAACTTAAATTCTAAGTAGGTGCAAAATTTGTATGTAAGTAGGTACATTTGATTAAAACATTTATCTTGTTTAAGCATTAATGGTGTTTACAAAATTGTAAAATAAAATGTACAGAATTACTTTTGTTTTGCTTAGTCCATATGTATATCTATTCTATTATGGGACTGGTTGCTCCTCTCCCAAGAGAGTATGCAATTAACACTGCGACCTCTGTAGATCTATTGTGACCAGTAAGAACCACTAGTTTGATATATAGGTCGACCAGGTTTCGATAAGTCCTTCTATGGGGACAGACAGACAGACAGACGACACCGGTCAACCACTAGTTTGATATATAGGTCGACCAGGTTTCGATAAGTCCTTCTATGGGGACAGACAGACAGACAGACGACACCGAAGCGAATACAATAATAGCCCGTCCCTTATACCTTTTTATTACTATCGTAATAATAAAGGAAGGACGGGCTAAAAATCCCCGAAAAATCATTTTTTTTGTTCTCTGGACAAAATTTGCACCACCACTTTCGTGTTCCTGGTAAAAAGACCTTTAATTTGATATACAGGGTGTCCCAGAATTTATGCTTAAAGTGTTTTTCTCGAAGCTTGTTTGAAATTTCAAAAAACCCGTAACTTTTTGATTTTTAATGCTGATATTTTTATACGTTCTTACAAGATTTATACGTTCAAAATAGCAAGATTTGATATATCACACACGTACATTTGAAAAATATGTATGATTCGCGGATTTCGCGAACACCGTGCTATCGCAAACAGTGAAATATTGGACCAAAATGAAATAATAATGAAACCATAAAATTTGGGAGCAAAAAACACTCCGATTTGATGGGTCACACTTGTACTTTTGAGGCATTTTTGTGATCCGCGGTTTCCGAATTCCGTGAAAACCGTGAACCGCAAAACATTCGAGTGAGTACCTAGTCGATTGTACTTTAAATTTAATGTAGAAAACGAAGATGTAATAAAAAATAGGGGTTCTTATTTAAAAATCCAAAGTTGGCAACCATTTCGCGGACTTATTTCGCGCATTGCGATATTGCCAAAATATCCGCATTAAAAATCAAAAAGTTACGGGTTTTCTGTTTTTCGAAATTTCAAACAGGCTCCGAGAAAACAATTTAAGCATAAATTCTGGGACACCCTGTATAGGTCGACCAGGTTTGGATAAGTACCTAATTCTATGGGAACAGACAGACTGACAGACGACACCGAAGCAAATACAATAGCCCGTCCACTATACCTTTTTAGCTAAATCCCCTTTAGGGGTGAGCTATTCATTTCTATCGAAAGTCTCAACTTTGGATCGGGGTGTGTTTTTTGGGTCACTAGGAAGCTATTCGCTATGAAAACTCATTTTGATATATATATATATTAGTGGTTGATATAGTATATGTATATCTAACTTGAAAAATCAAAAGTCGGTACTTATTTCTAGTCTCATATCAAAATTATATGAAAGCCATTGTAACTGTGATTGAACAGATTATCGTCACCAATGTACAGTGCATTCATAAAGTCCCCCCCGTTCTCCCTTTATTCCCAATATAATGTTTAAATCACCCATCCATTTATTGGCCTTTCTCGGCGTAGCTTAACACAGGTGACGCTAAAACCGGTCTTGAATTATCGACTGAAGTGTTACCTAACTTTCTCGCTTTGAGTTCATAGGTCGTCGCGACAAATTTCAAGATCAGAGCTCATTTGTGTGAGAAAATGTGAAAAAAAAAAACAAGCAGGGCCCGTCCCTCCGGGAATTTTTTAGTCCGTTGTTTATTCGATCGTGGTTAAAGAAAATCAGTACTTATGTACTTGCTACCTAATTTGTTTAATATTCAGTTTATTATCATTGATTTGATTTTTGATTTTACTTTCATGTAATGATTTAAAATCAAGACTAGAGCCCGTTCTACCCTTATTCCTTTAAGTCACCCATCCATTTATTGGCCTTGCTCGGCATAGCTTAACATAGATGACGCTAAAACCGGTCTTAAATTAACGACTGAAGTGTTATCTACAACCTTCTCGCTTTGAGTTCATAGCAAATTTCAAGATCAGAGCTCATTTGTGTGAAAAAAATCCCCCAAAAAACATTTTTTTCTGGTTCTTTGGGTTTATGGTTCTCTGGAGAAATTTGCACCACCACTTTCGTCTTTCGTGTTCCTGGTAAAAAGACATTTAATCTTAATATCTTATTAAATAAATCTAGAGAAGTTCTCTGTGCAGAGCTATTGTTTTTCCTAACCTCGCTAGTCGCAGTAACCTCGCTGGATGCTCCAAAGTCCAATCAGAATGGAGAAAAATGCCGGACACGGACACCTAGGTAGAGTCTCTTTAAAACGGGCGAGTTTGAATACTCATTGCATAGTCGAATCGGTTAGGGGTCGCAGCGGTAGTCGCGGTGATGACGTCATTCATTAAACGATTAACCTCGCAATGAGACCAATGAGTATTAAAACTGTTGCGGTTGATCATAACCAACGCGACCGTATTACTTTCTATTTTTTTAATTATTTTCTACACGTTCGGCCATGCCTTTTCTACAAGTTTGGCCTATCGGGTTTCCGGAGCGAAGGGACGGAATTCAGCTAGTTTTCCCATAAGACCCCATGTTAAAATAATAGTGCATAGGTACGTTAGTACTTGTACTAATAAAATCAACCTAATATGCTTTGCCAGCGGCCGAAGGCCGCATTTAAATATCACAATATCCTATAAAAAAAAAAAATAGCGGCCAAAGACCGCATTATATTTATTTTTTAACTCAGCGTACATCACTGGCCTTGCCATGCGGCTGAAGGCCGCATTTATTCCTCACAATATATTATAAAAAAACAGCGGCCGAAGGCCACAATATATTTATTTTTTAACTCAGCGCACAACACTGGCCCAGCCAAGCGGCCGAAGGCCGCATTTATGCTTGAAAACAGATCTATTACCAAGAGCAGGCAGCGGCCGAAGGCCGCAATATGTTTAATCTTTACAATAGGATCATAGCTAGCTCTGCCAGCGGCCGATGGCCGTATTATATTTATATTTTTACTAAGCTTACATAGCCAGCTTTTCCAGCGGCCGGAGGCCGCATTGCCTTTTATGTATTAACGAAATGAAGTACACTGGCCTTGCCGAAGGCCGCATTTATGATTAACCCCAGATCTATTACCGCGACCGAAGGCCGCAATATATTTATTATTTACAAGCATAAAATAGCTAGCTTTGCCAGCGGCCGGAGGCCGATCAGATAAACACATATGAATTTATGGGCATGAATAAATAACACTTTTTTTTGCCCCGTTGCAAAATTATCAAAGATCACATCATGGTAGGTACCCATAACTTCAACTTTTATACGAAATATCCAACCACACCGTGGATTTAGCTCTACTAACGGTGATGCGTTAGAATTTTTATTACTATAATAAAGGAAGGACGGGCTGAAAAGTGTTCTCATTCATGTTTTGTGTTTTAAATATAGGTATATTTAGTATCGTCATGTTTGAATTTTTTCGTAGTCAGGTACCTACGTATCTACGTAATGTACATATTAAAAACTCGAGCAATGTACACATACACATTAGACTTTTCTGAATCCAAGTTTAAGTTACCAACCAACATATTATCCCATTTCAAATTTCAACGAAAAACCATAACCGCCCAAGAAAACGTACCGTTTGATGTAGGTGGAAATCTAGGCGAGTACAAGATGAGACCTTCAGGAGATACACTGGGTAGCTGACGTTTACCTAGGCGTGACTGTAATGCTGAGTTGAACTTGTATGCCGCCTCATTGCTTAGTACATCAGCCTCACTTAACTTCAGCTGGGACCTGGAAATAAGGGACTCATAGTACATTTTCATTTTGCAAGTATTGGTAGGGTAATATCAATTCCATCATAATACATCAATCCCAAGTAACTCTACCTATTTGGTAGATATACGTAAGTTAGAATGATTTTGGAATGCAATTACTCATACTCCACTCTTTTATTAGGTACTAGTGGTTGACCCGTCCTTTGTACGGGACCACACACACACATCACCCACACTACACACCCATCACACACACCACACCCATCACACACACACCACACCCATCACACACGGTCGCGCTACATCACCCACACTACACACCCATCACACACACCACACCCATCACACACACACCACACCCATCACACACGGTCGCGCTACGAGCTCCCTGACATGTCCCACAGTGCAGCATAATAGGCATAACTTTGAACCGACGCCATTTTGAATCAGGATGGAATGTGAAAATTTCAAGTAGCCTATGTCACCCGGAGTACTTTTCTTAACAACCACAAAAAATTTCATCAAAATCGGTCGAGCCGTTTTTGCGTGAAAAGAGGACAACCAAAGGTCTATTTAGCGTGGCAGACAGACATACAAACACACATACAGACAGACAGAATTTTTTCTAATGTGATTTTTGGAATCGTGGATGCATAAGGAGTAAGAATAACTAAAAATTTCACGATTCTAAGCAATGTACAGACAAATCTACAATTTTATTTATATAGATATGTAGGTATAATATATTATGTAGCTCAATTTACATTCTTAATTTTGTCTAAAGAGGATTAGTATACGAACATTGGTGATCGTAAACTTGAGAATCACAACTGTAGATTTTCTCAGAATACATTTTATGGCAGACAGACATACAAACACACATACAGACAGACAGAATTTTTTCTAATGTGATTTTTGGAATCGTGGATGCATAAGGAGTAAGAATAACTAAAAATTTCACGATTCTAAGCAATGTACAGACAAAGCTACAATTTTATTTATATAGATTAAGAAATTAGAACTGGAAAGCATTGTTTAGTAACTTTCCGAGTAAAACCTACTCATAATAGAATTACGTAGAGTTAAAAGAAAAAAAAAAGAAATTAGAACTGGAAAGCATTGTTTAGTAACTTTCCGAGTAAAACCTACTCATAATAGAATTACGTAGAGTTAAAAGAAAAAAAATCGCTTGGCTTGGGGGTAGGGCCCAGAGCAACTTTTACCCATTTTTTAAGATTTTCAACATTACTTGATCAAGATCATACCAAGTTACCTGGGAAAAAACTGTGCCAGTACAGCAAATGTGTCCAGTAAAGATTGGCGAACTCTCTTCTTAGACTCGGACGGAGCATATTGCAGTAGGAGAGTGACCAAACCTGCTATGTTGAATTCTGTACTGGGGAATGTTAGTAAAGCGTACATCACACACAACAGCGTGCTTTCTCTCATCTGAAATAGGAGAAGAAAAAAAATATGAAGGTAGATTCATATTGCTCAAGTGTGCACAGCAGTAAGTTCTACTGTACAATCATTTGTTCAAATTATCAGATTGTAGATGATGAATTTCATTGCCACTATTAGGACTCGAAGTTGTGCCGTCTTAAATTAAGCAACTACCGAAAAGCGTTTTCTAACCTTGGAGCTTTTGGAAAAGAAACATCTCTCGGTGAAGAGGATATTGATGATCGGGGCTGGATGTAACTTCCTCATAAGCATTTTCAAACACTCCACGGCTTCTAACTTGGTGGCCACAAAACCAGCAGTAATCTGACGACAAATGATTGGTACCTGAACCAAACAGAAAAGATTTCATGAATTCTGTTATTGACCGAACGTAGTGAGTGACCTTCAAATGAAGTTTGACCTGGCGTTCAATTCAATTCATTTAATTTTTTACTAGTGTTTGTACGGGATCAGCGCGGCGTAAGAGGCATGACTTTGAAGCTATTTTGAATCAGGATGGAATGTGACACCTGCCTCGGTAGCGTAGTGGTCAAGACGCTCGCCTGGTAAACAGGAGGGCAAGGGTTCGATCCCAGCCGAGGCATGGAATTTTATTCTCATTTATTTGAGATTTTGACCACATAATAATGGAGCTCTAAGGGTTAGGACTTAGGTGGTAGAAAACGCCCCCGGCGTTAACCTCGCCTAGTGGTTACCTTCCTCTCGAGTCTATTATTATTATTATTATTATTATTATTATTATTATTATTATTATTATTATTATTATTATCATTATCATTATCATTATCATTATCATTATCAATATAATTATCATTATCATTATCATTATCATTATCAATATAATTATCATTATCATTATGCGTGAAAAGAGGACAACCAAAGGTTTATTTAGCGTAACAGACGTACATACACACACACATACATACAGCCAGACAAACAGACAGAAATTTTTCTAATGTGATTTTTGGAATCGTGGATGCATAAGGAGTAAGAATAACTAAAAATTTCACGATTCTAAGCAATGTCAGACAAATCTACAACTTTATTTATATAGATACATATGGCAGCGAAAGTTTGTCACTCGATAACTCAAGAACGGTTATATATTTTTCAACCAAAGTTGGTACACTGGTAGACCTTGGGTCAGAATAGAACTGTACAGCTTTTGGGCCAAATTGATCGAGCGAAGCGCGAGTTTTCACTATTGAAGGTCGGGCAGTCGATTTGGTTTTTGGCTTATATCTCCGGAACGGTTTGTTCGATCTCAATGAAATATGAATATGTAAAACAATATTTTACACCTTCCTATAAATTTTCATGAAATTTGATTATTCGGTTTTCCTGATATTTAGGAAAAATCGATTTTCGAAAATGAAAAACCGAAAAAAGTCGTTCTCAGATCGTTTTTGGAACGCAAGTTAGGAGTTGAAAATATGCCAAAAATTCGTCCCTAAAAGAGGTCTATATTTCAAATTAATCGATATAACGGTTCCCGAGATATATCGATTTATATGAAAAAAGTCGAAATATTATAAAATCGATTAATCGTGTGTAAATATCGATGTGTTTCTCCGATTGGTGTCAAACACTATATGATAGATAGCTTTTGTTTATACCTATAACATATCCAAATTTGAATGAAATCGCTTCTGCGGTTTAGAAAATATTTCAAAATAATCGAGATCGATAAATCGAAAAAAATATCGATTTTTCGTTATTATCTCCAAAACGGTACAAGATATCGAAAAAATTGTCAAATAGACTCTAAAGACATTTGAAATTCCTCAAAATTTCAATTATTTCATGTTTAATCTTGTTTAGAAATTTTATAATATAAAATCAAAATCCATTCACTCATTCACATTTCATATTCACACACTGATCGCTCTATCTCCTGAACCACAACACCTAGAAAGCTGAAATTTGGTAGGAATATTCCTTTTATGGGCTAGGTGTGCAATAAGAAAGGATTTTGCGAAAATCTAAACCGATCCTGAGATATGATCAATTTTTGATCGCTAAAATCACAATAAGAAATACACAGGAAGCAGAGAACGGCAGAGAAATGTTCCGCTCTTGACCAACATTTTGAGTTTCGTTTATGTTTTTAGTTTGATAACTATGCAGCTAATAGGGACTTTTCCACAAAGAGAACAACAAAAGGCCTCTATGCATAACAAACAGACTCTGATAATTCATCTTCATATTGGTTAAATATTAAATCTGATGGTTACTAGGCAATTGCCTAGTGTGCCCAGTGGTAAATCCGACCCTGAAAGTAAATAAGATCTTGCTATATTGATAGATTCTGACGTGACTTTGTGAAGATTCATCTTGAAAAGAAGAACTCAGGTAGCTTTTATAAGATCATTAAATATTACCAAATGGACTAGCAGTTCTAGAAGTACGGTCGAAGGCAAACTCTGACATAAAACACGGACACATTTCAACGATGACGTCACAATCTGACTGTTGTCTTTTCTTTCCAACAAACCGTCCAGAATTTGTTTGAGTAAAGTTCCTCCGCCGTGATGTCCATAACGAGTAGTTGCTATACACAGCGTCACTTCAGGTTGATGTAGCGACAGGTAGAGCCGATCCAAACCTCGCGCGTAGCTATGAATGTTGTTCTGGGAAATGATAATAATGAGAATGGTTTATTTAATGTAACTTCAAAAATATCTTCCTTTTGTTCCTATATAGAGTATATAGTATATAAGTACCAATTTGAACTTATAAGTACCATTTTGTTCCTATACAAAAAAGTAAATAAATAGAATACAGTGCCTACCTACGGAAGGTAATAATAATAATAATTATTTCAACTTCAATGTTTATTTATTAGTGAATATACAACCCCCAAAAAACACTTCGTGTTAAACAAGCGGGGCCCGTCCCTCCGGGAATTTTTCGATCTTGGTTAAAGAAAATCAGTATTTATGTACCTACCTATTTTATTTGATATTCAGGGGGGGGGGTAATGGCTAAATTTGAGCTTAAAAAGGGGTATTTGTCTAAAAAAGGTTGGGAACCACTGTTCTATGGGGACAGACAGACGACACCGAAGCAAATACAATAGCCCGTCCACTATACCTTTTTTTTATTACTATCGTAATAATAAAGGAAGGACGGGCTAAAAAGGGAAAATTAGTGACTTAGTATGTACTTGGTATGTGTAATATGGCCTTTTAGTACAATATACTCCCCTTCCCTGCAGAATCACTAGTGATACTTGTGATTTATTTTAGTTTGTTCAGAAATGATTCATAAATATGAAAAGGAAAAGGAGATCTTGGTTTCTAGACAGAATTTTCCCGCTTTTGATGAAGGAGAAGAAATCATTGAGACCCTCAATGAGGAAAAAATGAACAATTGGATGAGTAAGTAGCTCTTGAAAATTTCTTTTGTCTAGCTCTTTCATTTTAGCTTATTATTACGGCTGATTATTGACCGAATGAAGTGAAGGTCTACGTTTTAACTCGACCATTTTGCATTTAGTTTGTATGTTTGTTTGTTCCGCTATAACTCGCTATATTATCGCCTGCTCCGATTTTGATGAAATTTGGTACACTTCTTAAAGACATCAATGCACGTCGTAAGTTCAAATTTGGGGTCCCGGAATGGAGCGGGGCCGATTTTTGGTCTGAACGTTTCAAAGTCCAATAGGTGACTCGCCATCATAAACCCTCTTGTATTAAATAAATAAATAAATAAACCTTTATTTGGTGGTCATTATAGGCACAATACATACTTGAAAATTTATAAAAACATAATCTTATACCTACAGGGTGTTAAAAAAAAGTTGCCACTCCTGAAAACTCAAGAACCGTTTGGAATTCGGAAAAATCCTAAAACACGTATTTCTTTATTTCCAAGGGGAACCTATTTTTAGGAGATTTCAATCTTTTGACACTATCAGGGGCGGCCCCCGGGTAATTCAATTTTAAAATCTTAAATAGGAACCCCCTACTTGTGATGCATTCATATATTAAAGATAATTTATGATAAAACGTGGTTCTTTGGTATAAGTTAGAGCTCAATCCGACAACCAGGGCCGGAGTTATTACCTATTCAAAATTTCATTTTTCCATGTTCTCTCGCCAATAGGGGAAGCACCGAAAATGGGAAATTCATATTGATTAGTGATTTGTGCTTCAAATAGGCCCCACTAATGGTTCATATTGAAATTCAGATCCAAAAATGAAATTTAAACTTTCAGCCCTGATTGCATCCGGGGCTCAAAATGGATGTTTTAAAATTTCATTTTTGGGACTGAATTTCAATATGAATCATTAGTGGGACCTATTTGAAGCACCTGAGTGAGGTCTACAGTTTACCTCTCGATGCAATAGTTAAAACAAGGATGTCCCTATGCAAAAGTTTTGTAGTGTTATCATGGCTGTTAATTTAAATAAAATTAAATGTTTTGTGCGGGTTCGATTCCCGCCCGGGGCGGATTTTATCCTGCTGGGATAATATTTGTTCTCGGAACGGCTGGCTTTCTCCTATCCTGTCTTCCTTCTCTCTTCGATTTCGGGACGATAAGACCATAGCAGCGACCGACTGACAGACACCGAAGCGAATACAATAGTCCGGCCCCTATACTTTTTTTTAGTCCGTCCTTCCTTTATTATTACAATAGTAATAACAAGCTGGGTCCGTCCCTCCGGGAATTTTTTAGCCCGTAGTTTATTCGATCGTGATTAGAAAAAATCAGTACCTATGTACCTACCTAATTTGTTTAATATTCAGTTTATTATTATTTTTGATTTGATTTTTCGATTTTACTGTCAGCTCCCATGGCGTAGTGGTTTCTGCACTCGCCTTGCACGCGGGAGACCCGGGTTCGATTCCCGGCGGGGTCAAGAAATTTGTATCATGCAGATAATTGATTCCGTGAC
>NW_007377587.1:233320-235579 GCF_000475195.1 Diaphorina citri
TAGGTAACGCTAAAACCGGTTTTAAATGATCGACTGAAGTGTTATCTAAAACTTTCTCGCTTTGAGTTCATAGGTCGTCGCGACAAATTTCGAGATCAGAGCTCATTTGTGTGAGAAAATGTGAAAAAAATCTCCCAAAAACCAGTTTTTTGGCTTTATGATTTTCTGGACAAAATTTGCACCACCATTTTCGTGTTCCTGGTTAAAAGACCTTTAATTTGATATATAGGTCGACCAGGTTTGGATAAGTCCTTCTATGGGGACAGACAGACAGACCGACCGAGAGACGACACCGAAGCGAATACAATAGTCCGTCCCTTATACCTTTTTATTACTATTGTAAATAAGAAGGAAGGACGGACTGAAAACAAGTAGGTAACATTGTTATCTTTAGGTATCAGTGCACTGCGGTCAAGATCTAGGTTTCGTAATGCAGGATCATTGGTTCCACAGCAATTTAATTGATGTGGGAGCACAAAACTTCTTTATTAATCAACTCGAGCGAAAATTTTCCCCTAAAAGTCACTTTTTCCTCTCTAGCGGGTCTCCCTTTAGTGCCAAGAAGATGAAACCAAAAAAGTTTCGAGGTTCGCGACGAGACCTTTCTGGAGACACCTTAATCATCTTCCTACCATTTGTAGAACGGGCTGTAGGCTTGATTAATTTTTTGTGATTATCAAGTTTTTGAGCCTATCAGAAAACCGGTTAAACAATTCGTAGAAAGGTCAGATTTTGGTGTTTTCGCATCTACTTTCACGTCCGACCAAGAATATGAAATGAAATTTGCTTAAAGTTTAAGAGAAGTAGGAGAAAAGTTGAGTTGAAAATAATGAAAAACGATGAAATTCTGTTTCGTGTTAATATAGGCCGGGCGGTGCTGCGAACTCTTGACTAATGACGTTTGCGCGGAGGGGCGCTTGATATCAGTCAGAGCCGTAACAATTGATTCGACTCTAACCTATAATATTGCTACTCACCAAGTAATTCAGAAATATATAGAATAGAATAGAATAGAATATACCTTGTTTATCCTGCTCGAATGAGACTAAAAAGTCCCTTTACCCCAGCAGTCTAAACAAGGTCTCGTGTATTTTATGGGTTTAACATTGTACAATACATAATTAATAAAGTAGACCTTGCTTAATTATAAAAAAAAAGAAAAAAAATAATAATAATGAGAAGGAGAGATGAGAAATAAATTAGTGATGGAGGTGAGATGGATGCTATAGTGAGGTTTGAAGGGATGTACGGGGAGGACAGGTGGCCATGTCAGTCAAGTGTACACACACAGACTGTTCAACTCTTCAAATACCTTAAGGTTTATGATTGAAACACGTTGTAAAAAAGAAAAAAAAAAAAGAGTCAAGGGCGTGTCGCATTATGGTGTACAGCACCACTACAAGCGAGGGTCTAAGGGGGGCGGGGTGGAATTATTATTATCTTGACAGTTTAGCTTAGCAAAAAGTTATGGACACTACATACACCGCAAATGCAACACTAAATAACCTGGTTAAAAAGACATATGTATAACTAACTATACTACCGTTCCAATACGGGGTCAGCATGAAGACGATTTTAACCTGTATTGTCTAAATTGCAAGTAATCGACAGAAGTATATTTTGTTATAGAACAATTAAAGTATACCTATAATCTGAACACATTGTAGTTTTAATCTGTTTAGCCATAACTACAAAAACGTCGCGGGTAATCTTTCGAACTATTAACCAAATGGAATGGGCTACCGAACTAACATCCTGAGATTTACATCTAAGAACTGAACTAAGATCAAGTAGACTACTCCCTGGTGTGACTCCTAAATAACTAAATAATTAAATTAAATAATAATAATAATTATAATAATAATTAATAGATAATAATAATAATAATAATAATAATAATAATTAATAATATACTAATAATAATAATAATAATAATATAATAATTAATAATAATAATAATAATAATAATAATAATAATAATAATATAATTAATAATAAATAATAATAATAATAACTTATATATAGTGAAAATTGAAATAATTCATATAGTCACCTCTAAGAGCTATATTGTGCTTCTTTTTAAACTAAAAGAGAAGGCAATAATATGGATATATTGACAACATACTACACACACCACACGCGCGCACACACACCACCACACAGCACACACACACACACACACACAACCACACACACACACACACACACACACACACACACACACACACACACACACACACACACACACACACAGTGAAC
>NW_007377587.1:235667-251340 GCF_000475195.1 Diaphorina citri
AAAGAAAGGAAGAGAAAGAAGAGAGAGAGAGAGAGAGAGAGAGAGAGAGAAAGAAAGGAAGGAAGAGAAAGAAGAGAGAAAGAGAGAGAGAGAGAGAGAGAGAGAGAGAGAGAAAGAGAGATAGAGACACATCGGAGTGTTTAATTTCATATTTTTATTATTTGCGAGAAAAAAAAAAAAAAAAAAAAAAAAAAATGTTCACAAAGGTTAGTATTGAATCCATAACTTCTCAACTGTCAGTCGGATAGTAATAAAAGTAGCTCCATTCGTATTGACTAATCAATTCCTTATTTAATCGCGGACATCTACATTTAGTTTTAGTTCTAACAGATACGAGGAAGTGGTACTCACCAGGCTTCGTATTGGACATACCAGAGTAACCCACAATCATCTCTTTAAAAAACTACCCCCTCCTATTTGTCAATTTGGCTCTGTTTTGACTGTTATTCATATCCTGGAGTGCCCTACACTAGCCCCTGCTCGTACATCCCTCCTCCCCCAACCGAACCTGGGCGATGATCCCGATGCCATCGAACCCCTTTTCACTTAGGTATCTTAAATGTATCGATACTATCGATGCATATAAATTAATACAGTCGAACCTGGATATAAGAGAAAAATTTCTGGGCCCTTCATTTTTGAGCCAAAAAAGGTCACACCTTTTTTTTTTTTTAAATCCACCCCCCTTTCCTTTAGATCCGCATCTGCCCCTTCTAAATCAGATCCTAGGATGCTTTGAATGTCCACATACGAGTAATACGACTATATTGCGTTCACATATTTATATGACAACTAGATCTTCTAGTTTGTTTTCAAAATATGAAAACTTATTCATTTGGAGACCATTGATGACAGGTGACAGGAAACAAATAAATTTGCATAGTAGGTGAATAGTTGAATACCGAACAGTTAACGTCCATCACATTTATTATTACTTACATTAACCGTCATCATATGGAGAAAAACCGATTCCGTCCGAGAAACCAAAACCTGGTGTGTACTACTTGCGTAGAGCAGAACTAGTTGCGTACTAAATTTACGTAACTTCTCAAATGAAGACAGATAGTGCTAAAAGTTGTACCATTCGATTCGGCGTGAAAAATCACATACACAGATTAGAATATTAATATTTTCCAAATCTTACTGTTTACCAAATAAAGGTTAAGCAACATTGACTTTGGTTAATTTCTGGATGGGTGACTGTCCAATTTTTAATTGTTACAGTCGTGTCCGTGGATCATACTGAGAAAGCATACCAAATTTCATCGCTCTACGACAAACCGTTCTTGAGATATTTTGAATACATTGTACATACGTACAGACCATGGGCTGAAAACAATTTTTTAGTCCGTCCTTCCTTCATTATTACAATAGTAATAAAAAGGTATAAGGGACGGACTATTGTATTCGCTTCGGTGTCGTCTGTTACATTGCTGTTGAACCAATGATCCTGGATTACGAAACCTAGATCTTGACCACAGTGCTTGATGAAAATTAAAACAAGCTGGGCCCGTCCCTCCGGGAATTTTTTAGCCCGTAGTTTATTCGATCGTGATTAGAGAAAATCAGTACCTATGTACTACGTACATACATACGTACAGACCATGGGCTAAAAATCACTTTTTTGACATCAGGGGATCCCAAAACGGATATTTCCACCCACCGATTTTGAACATTTGGACCGATAAAAATCACTTTTTTGACATCAGGGGATCCCAAAACGGATATTTCCAACCATTTCCCGATTTTGAAAATTTGGACCGATTGCAATAGGGCTCAACCACTTTTTTTTTTCTTCGCTGATAAAGGAAGTTCGAAACACGCTGATTTCAATAGAAATGCTTAAAATTTCATTTGAGGCTTCCTAAGAGGAGAAATCTTCGTTTGAAATTTTCGAATTTTGAAACGCACAAAATTTTCGCGGGCAGCCATTTTTTCGTGATGACGTCAGTTCATGCGAGGTCGTAAACCATGGCTGCTTCAACGTTATTTTTTTGCGACCTTTGAGGGGGATTTAGGGACCGTTTGGATGTTTTTGAGTGCGCCAATGCACTTTTTGGGTACTTTTACATCGGAATAGGACTCTACCTCGAAAAAAATTGTCATTTGGTTGAGCCCCATTAATTTTCGCGGGCAGCCATTTTTTCGTGATGACGTCAGTTCATGCGAGGTCGTAAACCATGGCTGTTTCAACGTTATTTTTTTTGCGACCTTTTAGCGACATTTTAGGGGATTTAGGGACCGTTTTGGATGTTTTTGAGTGCGCCAATGCACTTTTTGGGTACTTTTACATCGGAATAGGACTCTATCTCGAAAAAAATTTTCATTTGGTTGTGCCCCATACTTTCATTACTGGTATAGCTCCGCTATACTGTAGTAATAGAAAGTAAAAATATATGCCTGGATCGAAAGAAAAAAGTCCCTAGATTTTGGAAAAAGTCCCTAAATTCCTATGCACATAAAATTAACCTAAAACCACCTAAAATAACTAACCTAATTTAAAGAAAATTTGAAAATTATTAACTGTGCACGTATTAATTTAGGTCACAGGGGTTTTATTTCAACATTTTTTTTTTTTATTTTATTTATTTATTTAAAAATTAAAATCAGATTTAAATTGGTGTTAGGTTTTAAATTGGTGGGCTTTGTCACTCAGGACATCATTCACATCATCTTCAGACCAAAACAAAAACAAAGCACAAACGAAAAATCAAAAAATGTGCAGAAAAAACTATCGATAGTCAAGCTTCAACTATCGATAGCGTTCGATAGTCAAAACTATCGATAGTTATCGATAGTGCAAGTGTGCAAGTGCTATCGACTATCGATACTCGATAGTTCTCCTCCTCTAGTCGTGGTCTCGTGGTTGTGCTTATGTGCTTACTAGCTGAATTCCGTCGCTTCGCTCCGGAATCCCGCTAGTTCATCCCGAGGCATGGCCAAACTTGTGGAAAAGGTGTTCTTATAATAATACTAGCTGAATTCCGTCGCTTCGCTCCGGAATCCCGCTAGTTCATCCCGAGGCATGGCCAAACTTGTGGAAAAGGCACTAGCTGAATTCCGTCGCTTCGCTCCGGAATCCCGCTAGTTCATCCCGAGGCATGGCCAAACTTGGGGAAAAGGCATGGCCGAACTTGTAGTTATCAAACTAAAAACATAAACGAAACTCAAATATTAGGCGAGCGAGGAAAAGTTTTCTCTCCTTAAGATTGTGCTTGTGGACTGATAACTTATAGACTCTGACCTAGTACTAGTAGGTAGGGACCTAGTACTAGTAGGTAGGTAGGTACCCTGAAAATTTTGACTCAAAATGGAGACATTGTTTCTGAATGAACATTCTTCAAAACTAAAATCTGTTCTTGAACTGGTAAGTTTTATTATGTACAAGCTGTTGTACCCATGCATTGCCACCACACACCTATCCCATTCACACACAGTTGCTCAAAAAAAAACAAGCGGGGCCCGTCCCTCCGGGAATTTTTTGATCTTGGTCAAAGAAAATCAGTACCTATTTATGTACCTACCTATTTTATTTAATATTCAGTTTATTATTATTCTTGATTTGATTTTTTGATTTTACTTTCATGTAATGATTTAAAATCAAGATGTTCTCCCTTTATTCCCAATATAATGTTTAAGTCACCCATCCATTTATTGGCCTTCCTCGGCATTGCTTAACATAGGTAACACTAAAACCGGTCTTGAATTAACGACTGAAGTGTTATCTAAAACTTTCTCACTTTGAGTTCATAGGTTGTTGTGACAAATTTCAAGATCAGAGCTCATTTGTGTGAGAAGATGTGAAAAAAAAAATCCCACAATTACTCAATTAACTTTAAGTCACCCATCCATTTATTGGCCTTGCTCGGCGTAGCTTAACATAGGTGATGCTAAAACCAGTTTTAAATGATCGACTGAAGTGTTATCTAAAACTCTCTCACTTTGAGTTCATAGGTCATCATGACAAATTTCGAGATCAGAGCTCATTTGTGTCAAAAAAATCCCCCAAAAATCAGTTTTTTGGCTTTATGGTTTTCTGGACAAAATTTGCACCACCATTTTCGTGATCATGGTAAAAAGACCTTTAATTTGATATATAGGTTGACCAGGTTTGGATAAGTCCTTCTATGGGAACAGACAGACACACAGACGACACCGAAGTGAATACAATAGTCCGTCCCTTATACCTTTTTATTACTGTTGTAATAATAAAGGAAGGACAGACTAAAAACAGGTCACCCATCCATTGTCCAGCCTATCTCGGTGTTGTTTAACATAAACTAACCAGAATATAGCCTAAAACCTTCCCGGGAGTGTAAGCACTAAGCAATAAGTTGAAAAAGTTTCTATAAATCTGGTAAAAATAAAATTGGATTTCAAAAAAGGATGGAAATATTAAACCTAACAACACATCAGGAATTAGAGACCTTATTAAAGTTTACAAACTTGCAAACAAATTATCATTTCCGTTTTAACACCGATGGAAACAAATTTTTTAACTTCAACGTATCATAATAATTAGTAATTATGCAGAAGCCATGACAATGGAAAAGAAAGCTCCTTTTTGTTTATAACCTAACCCCATAATAACACTAATCACTGCTCTAATTGTGAAAACTCCTTTTTGTGTTTAACCTAACCCTATAATAACACTGGTCACCGCTTGTTTGTGCCAGTTCCTTTGGTAGCAATCTCCACTGACATGACTTCTGCACAAGAACCGTATCATCAAGGAGAGGTCATAATATGAAACTAAATAAGGAGAGAACTTCAAAGAATTCAAGATCACACTTTCTAACAGAGTATTTTGAGAAATGGAACAACCTACCTGAATATGTCATCCAATCTACATTGGTCAACCAATTCAAAATAAGATATGACAGAATCAGGTAGAAAAAAAAAAAAAAACTTCTATGTAAGGGAAACTTCAAGTTTGAGCATTTAAGTGAAACTGGAACTTTATCAGATGGAGTTGTATTTCCAGAGAGATGGAGCGTCAAGAGCTAAACACTCCCTGCTCCAAGATCTTCTAAGTAATCTTTGTGGAACTTGGGTCAAGTTTTCCTTGTGGAACATATCCATAATCCCTAATATGAGTATCATCAGATTATAACTACCCAACCCTAGAAATTTTTGGGTTCAGTATTTTCCTTTAATAAAGGGTCTTCTGAAGAAGAGAAATCATTCATAACTCAACTAAAATTCCACAATGAAAATATTACTCTTTTCTTCCATCTATTTTACAGGCATTACAAACAAATGAATCCTCTGCTTCAACATGGATAGGCTACAAAAAAGATCTTGAAAGTGTCAAGACCAATTTGAAATCTTACTCTGAAAAATTTGATATACCCATAATGATACCTTTGTGCTCAAAAGCAATGATACCAGGGATATTAGTTCATACGAATCAAGTCCTGGTTGGTCTGGGAGACAGTTGGTTTACCAGAGTATCTACAAAAAGTGCTGTGGAAAATTGTGAAAGGAAAATTCAATGTAAGTTATTTATTTATTTTAGTATTATAACCTTGTAAATATAGAATTTTGAGGGTTAGGTAGTAAGGAGCCTCTCCAGTGTTCCATCACTCCAAAAAAGAAGGGAAAACTGTCTACTTTCATATGGTGAAATGAAGTTATACCTTCACCAAATTCCAAGTCTCTAGTTCATACCATTCTCAAGGTATTGTTAAATTACAACATTTACAACAAACACTGCCTAAAAGCGGTCAAAATACCGCCAAGTGTTGCACTGATTTTCATTAAAAGTTGCTGTCACATCCTTGTCATATTTGACAGCTACATACCAAATTTCAAGTCTTACCGTTCTCAAGATATTTTGTTTACAGACAGGCCAACAGACACACATACACACACTCACAGACCAATGGCTCTAGGGACCTCAAAACGTGTTTTGGCAAAAAAATTCACCATGAAAAATTTGACCTGATTACATTACTTTCCTTCCTAGGTATAGGACAGAGGTTTCCAACTTCCATGTGCATGTAAGCCACATGCTACATTGGTAGATATTTCGTGGGCCACCAGTACTGAGTTGTACATAGGGGAGCATTGTAGGACCCCCCCCCCCCCCAAAAAAAAATTTTCAAAAATGCAGTGTAATGAGCGCGTGGGCCCCCCCCCCCCCCCCCCAAAAAAAAACTTTTCAGAAATGTAGTTTCAAAAAGTATTCTCCTAATTTAATTGCAGCTGAACACTAAAGAGGGGTCAGTTTCCATGACTCAATGATAACTACACTAGTCTTGCACTCGGCAGAGCCGGGTTCAATGCCCAGCAGAGTTAGACCTTTTTTTGCATGCAAACTGTTCTACTTTCATGACAGCCTCTCAAGAACAATCTAGTATTGACTAGCCATGGAGATAAATGCACATGGCGAAATTTTCGACCCAGAATGAAATAAAGGAGGTTCGAAAGTAGTGGAGGGAAGTTTCGAACGCGGGCCACAAAATGGTTTGGCGGTTGGAAACCCCTGCTATAGGATAAGGAAAGTAACAAGCAGGACCCGTGCCTCCGGGAATTTTTTAGCCTGTAGTTTATTCGATCGTGATTAGAGAAAATCAGTACCTATGTACCTACCTAATTTGTTTAATATTCAGAAAGAGAAAAGAAATATCATCAAGAAAAGAACAAACAGGAGAACCAAATCAAAGCTACTGTGGCTGAAGAAGAGTTATGGAGAAGACTTGATGAACTGGAACTTCAAGAAGAACTAGAAGATGAGTTGCTCCTGTAAGTTAGTAGCTCGTTTCCCGTCTTTTGGCGTGATAGTGCGACCATCTTGACTGCGTCAGGACGCTTTGTATTTTGAATAATTGTCTGAAAGAGGGGCCTGTTTGTGAAATTTTGCTATTTGTTCTATGAAAAAATTCCAAAAATTAAAGAGTGTCTCACTTAAGGGAGATGTTTTCATACATGGGGAGCCTGTGGGTAAACACCTAAATTATAGTAAACACCATACATTCCCGAGAAAATGCTTTGGTAACCAATGTGTTGGAATTGAAAATTGACCTCAGTGTTAAGATTCTTAGAAGGAGGAAAAAATATTGTTGATTTATAATAGTATCTAATATATAAATTAATAATAAAATATGTACTACTAATACAGGGTGTTTATAAAGTTTTGATGACTAGGGGTGGATTTCTCGCGAACCACTTAGAATGTCAAAAAATTCCGCGACAGTTATTTCATAATATTTAAGTTGATCTTTTTATTATTATTATTATTATTATTATTATTATTATTATTATTATTATTATTATTATTATTATTATTATTATTATTATTATTATTATTATTATTATTATTATTATTATTATTATTATTATTATTATTATTATTATTATTATTATTATTATTATTATTATTATTATTATTATTATTATTATTATTATTATTATTATTATTATTATTATTATTATTATTATTATTATTATTATTATTATTATTATTATTATTATTATTATTATTATTATTATTATTATTATTATTATTATTATTATTATTATTATTAGTATTATTATTATTATTAGTATTAGTATTAGTATTAGTATTATTATTATTATTATTATTATTCGTATGAAGTTGCGGCCGATATTTTAAAAATTGAATAGGCCAAAACTCCGGCCCTGGTTGTTGGATCGATCTTAACTTGCACCAATGTACGGACGTTTTTCAAGACCTTTAATATGGTGTATCACAAGTGGGGGGTTCTCATTTAAGATTTATAAGTTTCGGCCATAAGGGGAGGCCGAGGACACAACTTCATATGAAAAAATTGATCCCCCAAAAAATTATGATATAGGTGTCTCGGCGTTTTCTGACATTTTGAGTGGTTCTCGAGGAACCCACCCCTGGTGAAGATTAACCCCTTTATTTTGAACATTTAACTGTCAAAATTTTCAAAAGAAAAGAGTTACGGTGGCACAAATTTTCATTAATACCTAATGGTTTCTTCAATTTAAAAATTTAAATTGATCATGTGTGTGAAGCCATGTGATGTGTTCAAATCCGCTTGAACCCATCTTTAAGACTTACTATTACTGGTGGTTCCTTGAATTGTAATCTCAAATGAACCACCAAATTCTCCACATCTTCTGATAAATGATTTGCCAGCTAATCATGGTTCCGTTTGGTCTCATTTTAGTTTTTGATAAAATGAAACTTGGCGCATGATGATTGAGAAATATGATCTTCATCACAAAAATTGGGATTTATCTCAAGTATTTATTATTTACAACATTTATTCTAGGTTAAATGAAGAGAAAGAGGAGGATGATTTATATGACGAAGAGGAAGAACAAAATGACAGTGGACACAGTTCAGAGGAGGAAGAAGAAATAGATGTCAGAGTGAATAGCAACCGTACTGTGATCAGTGATATAGAGCCCCTAGTGCAACACGTTCCTATCTCAACTAGTAGTAGTCACGAAGATAATGTCATCCGAATCCGACACTCGGACCTAACACTTGGAC
The DNA here is from genome assembly GCF_000475195.1 of Diaphorina citri. Taxonomy (NCBI): domain Eukaryota; kingdom Metazoa; phylum Arthropoda; class Insecta; order Hemiptera; family Psyllidae; genus Diaphorina; species Diaphorina citri. The sequence goes on from NW_007377587.1 coordinate 244,159, forward strand.
CTGTGTCATACTGTACCGAGTCTCCCTATCAAACACCTGCTTGCATCTACAGGGAATATTTGAATAAGAAGAACGACGCGATGGGAGAAAGATGAAAGGAATGTTCAGTCGGAAAGTGAAAAGTGAACATCCAAGTGGAACATATTTCACTATGTTCGGGTAAAAAGTGACCCAAACAAAACTTTGACTGGCTATAGTATTGAAGTCGCTATGGTAAGCAGTACCTACAACAGGTATTACCTTTTGCTGACTTTTGCTAATTTATGGATTTTATAACATAGGTATGTACAAGCTGTTGTACCCATGCTTCGCCACCACTCACACACATACACACAACACACAATCAACTATTTATTTTTTTCATCAAAGTGATAATCATAACAGATACAAGGGACCCAATTAGTAGTTAGACTCTCAAAACCCCAGGACCCAACTGGTAGTCAATACCTAAGAAAAAATAGGTTCGTCTGGCATTCGTCTGCAAATTGACGCTTCTTTTTATTTATATGTATCAGTACTTTTGTGGAGGCCAACTCTTGACGTTAATTTTTCAACACGAAGTGTTTTTTGGGGTTATCAAAACTTGAAAAAGAAGAAGAAATAAATAAAGTATATGAAGAAATCAAAGAAGAGGTTAAAAAAAAAAATCTTTTCATTTCACATGCTAGACTTTAAAAGATCGGAAATATGCGTCAATAGTATAATTTGGGTGACAAATGAAAAAATTATACATATCGGTCCTCATCAATTTTATCATCCGTTTGGATAAATTTTAATATTTTATGTAGAGGAACTATACTGGGTGTCCTTTGTTCCGAGGATAGAGAATTAGATAATTTTAACTATTTTATAACAGGATGATACATATTTTGTGCCCATCCCGCCATTGCTGGGTCTATTGGAGGCAACGAAATTTTAAATCAACATGTCCAGTCAACCTGGGTAGCTACGACAATTTTACTGGGGGTCTTCGTTTACACTTTTTCGATATCTATCAAAGTTTTCTCTAAACAATTCGGACAGACATACATAAATACATGACCCGTCCATATTTCTCTTTTATATATGTATATGTATATATATATTTAGGCTCATGCTCCTAGTGAAATAGTTATGCACTCAAATTGTTGACGTTTAAAGGCAACCTCCGCGGCCGAGTGGGTATCACACTAGGCTTGCACGCCGGAAATCCCGGGTTCGATTCCCGGCGGGGTCGAAGTTTTTTCGGCTCTGTGCTTGGAGTTCGTGGTGCACTCAGACTCGTGAGGACAATTGAGTAGCTACTTTAATCGAGTAGTGATCAGTGGCGGCAGTACCAGTGTAAAAAGATTGATGATACGAGTAGATAGTAAAGGGCTCTTAGTAGTGCTGTGATATCCAAAAAAACTGTGAATTTGATTTGGTTGATTGTTGACACTTAATTGAACACTCGCTGATGAAAATTTTCCCATATTATCAAACGTGCCGGGAGGTGCGCCAACGCCCAATGTTCGAAGCACCGCCCGGCCTATAGTAACACGAAATAGAGTTCAAGGTTTTTTGCATTTTCAACTCAATACATATATCCTTAAACGAAATCTATTGAAGCTGTAAAGACGGATACCCTAAGTTATGACGTCCGTTTGAAGTACCTACCTATCTGTTGTGTTGTGTGTGTGTGTGTGTTTTTTTTTTTTTTTTTTTTTTTTTTTTTTTTTTTTCACCCTGAACCACCCTGAAAATGACTGTGGCTCTATATTAAACTGTGACCTTCAACAATGATAATATGATATACCTTTTTGACCTTTTGACTTTTATGAGCAAATATTATGATGGCTAGTTCCAATAGCATAGCTAGGTAGGTAAAACAATGGCACTTTATGCTACAATCAGGGCCGTATTTAGGGAGGGGGCCCAAGCCCCCCCTCGGGATTATTTTTTCTTTGAGTAGATACTTTACCTATATAGAATGGTAACAGCGTTATCATTAGTTAACCTGTAAAAAGAAAAAGATATGTACCTATTCTTCGTCGGCAGACATAGCAAATACTCTATACCTACCTACAAGTACCTATCTAAAAGGAGAGGAGGAATTTTTAATTGTGTTAAGTATACTCAAATGCTTGTCACAAATATTGTTCCCCAATTATTACATCTAGTCTACCTCCTGTGATGGGGGGCTCCGAGTTCCGTCCCTGAGCTAAAAATATGTGCTTTATACAGAGTGTTTATAAAGTCCGGGGACCCCTGAATATTTTTTGAACGGCTAAAGATGAGAAGCTAAAATTTAGGTAGTGTTTTATCTTTTCAAATACCATTTTTTGAAGTAGTCGCCAAATTTTGTCCGAAGCTTGGATCGGTCCCAGGGGGGATAGGTAACTTTAAAATCTTAAATGAGAACCCCCTACTTGTGATACATCATATTAAAGGTCTTAAAACAACGTAGTACTTTGGTACAAGTTTGAGCTCGATTCAACAACCAGGGCCGGAGTTAGGGCCTATTCAATTTTTCATATTTCCATGTTCTTCTGCTATTAGGGGAAGCACCAAAAATTAAAAATTCATATCGATTGGTGATTTGTGCTTCAAATAGGTCCCACTAATTATTCATATTGAAATTCGGTCCCAAAAATAAAATTTCGAAACATCCATTTTCACCCCCGGAGGCCATCAGGGCCGAAAATCTAAATTTCATTTTTGGGTCTGAATTTCAATATGATTCATTAATGGGACCTATATGAAGCACAAATCACCAATCGACATGAAATTCTCATTTTTGGTGCTTCTCCTATTGACAGAAGAACATGGAAATATGAAAAATTGAATAGGCCATAACTCCGGCCCTGGTTGTCGGATCGAGCTTAATCTTGTACCAAAGTACTACGTTCTTTAATACCTTTAATATGATGTATCACAAGTAGGGGGTTCTTGTTTAAGATTTTAAAGTTGGGCCCCCTGGGGCCGACCCTAGCTCCGACCTAAATTTTGCAACTACGTTAAAAAATGGTATTTTAAAAGTTAAAACCTACCTTAAATTTCAGCTTCTCATTTTTAGCCGTTCGAAAAATATTCAGGGGTCCCCGGACTTTATAAACACTCTGTATAGGTACTTATCCAAGTTTGAAGGTATACATGTAGACTATTGTATACATTTGCATAGATTTACTCGTACAGGGTAACAAAAAATACTGTATACAGCATTTTTTCAGCTTTCATCATGTACCTACAATCGGTAACATTGAAAATCTAAAAGTACACTGTGTACACAGTTACACACTAAACTCACATAGGAATAGTAATTCATCGAGGCGATTTCGAATTAGTCCAATTCCCGACGCAATACTTACTTTGAACCCTCTAAACCAGTGTTTCCCAACCTTTTCTCTACGATCGCCCCCTTTCAGAATTTGTACAGATTATCGGAACTGTGATCCCCCGCTCCACATAAATATGTTTTAAAATAAATACTAATGATTAAGATTTCCAAACGCAAAAAAGACAGACAATGTTTTATTTCTCTATTTATTTTAAACATATCTGATCATGTTTTTTTTTTTCTATTTGAGCTTCATGGTTAATGGCTCCCTTGGGCCTGGTGAGCTTTACAGAGGCTGGTTATGTCAGGTTCAATATCCGTCAAGCTAAGTCGCAAGTCTCCCCTCTCAACAATGTTCAGCCTATTTCTCAGCTTCGTATTCAAGTTGCCAAAATGGAATTTTTTACACAATAATTATTTTTTCACTGTCAACACTCAATTTCTGTGATTAGAAAGGTAAAAACTAAACCGCACGCGTCAGAAGCAGAGCTGAATGGAATCAGGATCTCGGGATTGCTCGGCAAAACTCGGATGCACGTGCAATATTTTTTCACTCTTTTTTCTCTCTCCCCTCTTCGGATTTATTTTTTAAGACTAAAATAACCAAGTAGGTACCTACCTACTTACATTTATGTTATCGCTCCTTTTATTGATCGCCCCCATGAAAATCTCCATCGCTCCCCGATATCGCCCAGGTTGGGAAACACTGCTCTAAACTATCGGTGGTTAGGGTGGCCGTTCTTGAACTGTGATAAACTGAGGAAATGAGGTCTGCACGACGCGACGATATGTAGACAACTACAAAAATAATAGCAATAACATACATGTTCATAATTTCTTCCTTTAGGCCTGTAGCATACTGTATAGGTACTGTTATTTTTGGTCACCCTGTTCGTTATATACATATACAACTTGTTTATTTACATACTTTTTATTCTCAGGTGTATAGGTTCAGTCTCAGGTATCGCGGACGGTGGGACGGAAATCGGATGATTTAGGCTTTTCGGACGGAACTGGTGTTCCTCCCCTGTGATGTCCACAAAAATATATATATACTAGCTGTTGTGCCCGTGCTTCGCCACGGTTTAGAATATTTTAGTAAGAAAAAAATTCTCCGTCAGTAGGAAACGGTCGCGCTGCGTAAAAACAATAAAGGGAGAGCGTTGATTTATGAGATGAGGGTGATCAGGAGGCTGATGCTTGATTCTCGTTGTAATCAATGTGATCAGTTTCATCATTGCGAAATTAATGTCATGATAAAAAAAAAAAAAATCTGGTGTGAACATCACACGACTTTCCTTATCCTATTAAATGATGCTTAAATTTTGTTCTTCTACCTTAACTTTTACAATAGTTCTAACCGTTTAGTCAGTACAGCTGAAAACTGCCAGAAAGCGGTCAAAATACCGCCAACCATAGCACCTGTCTCAACCCCAAAGTTTCGTGCTGCATCCTTGTCACATTTGTGGAGTACATACCAAATTTCAAGTTTCTAGCAATCTACCTACCGTTCCCGAGATATTATTAAATTATACAGAAAACCACCAAAAGCGGTCAAAATACCACCAAGCATAGCACCGATCTTTACCAAAAGTTCGTGTCGCATCCTTGTCATATATTTGACAGCTGCATACCAAATTTCAAGTCTAGCTATTACCGTTCTCGAGGTATTTTGTTTACACACACACAAATGTAATATAAATGCGCACAGCGACTGGTGCCAGCATAGTAGGTAGACATTGGGTGCTGGATTATTGATTATAAAACACAAAAAAAGGCATTTTTTTATAATTAATTGTCGCTGAATAAATATTCTAATCGAGTTTTTTCGTTCTCCCTTAGACTTGAATGAGGGAGTAAGTACTGCACACTGCACAAGCTATTCCGGGAATCCGGGTTAGATGGTTTCATTGATTTCTTAACGTGAACGTAACTAGTGACTGGTGGCGGAGAGTTCTGTTTTGAATTCATTCCTTGTCCATTGATAAGGTGAAGTGATCGATGAACCAAGGCGCCTGACGACATCTTTACCTGACAGTATTAGAGCTTTCAAATTAATCTAATGCTGCCCGGTAAGATGCAAACAGACGCTCCTATGACGTAATATTGATGTTGCCATTGAATGTAATGAAATATGAACTCCTGTCCTGTCAGGTATGCAGAAGAGTTTTGCCCGCGGCATACTTTTTTCAGAAATGTACCTAATAAATGGGTTAGCAATGAAAATACATAACAATAAGTATTTAAATTAAAATATAATGTACCAGTACCAAAGTATCAAATCTACATCTAGCTGTTTGAAAAAGTACCTTGGGGGGATTGAACACTTGACCCAAAAGAGTACCGAATTGCGAACACTTTGTTTTCAGGCAAAGACCTAATGGAGCAGTTGCAAATGGGTAAAAATTATAAATAAATGGTCGATTCTTATGTAAAAAGTTGGAAAAATACAAATCCAAGGTCAAAACTCCGAAAAAATAACTGTAAAAGGTCGAAAATTCAATTTTTATTTTCCGTTCTAATGAAAGAGTTCAAATATGTGTGACGTCAGACTTTACGCAGTTGTTTTTTTCGTCCGTTAGGTAGCGCCACTATGCAAGCGCGCTAGCGGAGGAGCAGAAAGAACTGCGCAGAAACGTATGCGCACAAACACATTAATGCGTTGCCTGCGAGGGAGATTTGCTCGGGACATTTGATGTGACGTCATCGCCTACGGGAGCGTATGCCGTGACGTCAAAGTTCACGATTTACCGGAATATTTTTAATCGATTTATCTCAGGATCTAGAAGTCGTAGAAGAAAAAGAAAAATTCCGTTGGTCCTCATATTTCCTGCTCTATGACTTTGAAACATCACCCAAGTAAGCGCAACTGATCTATTAAAGAGGATTCTGGCTGTGTAGCTTATTTACATTCACTTAGCCAGGCTCTTTATTTTCCGTAACATAGCTCGTTTCTCGTTTCCCATAATACATACATAATGTGCATTTCATATTGGATCTTTTATCTGTTTTATTCTTCTTCTTTTTCTCTCTTTCTTCTTCTTCGTCTTCTTCTTCGTTCTTCTCCCAATTGATATGATTTTGTAATCGCCGCAGGAGATGGAGCGTGAAAATTAGAAAATACAATATCTAATCTAGCGAGAGAGAGAGAGAGAAAGCGAGAGGGAGAGAGTGGAAGCGAGAGAGAGAGAGAGAGAGAGAGAGAGAGAGAGAGAAAAGAGGTGTCGGAAGCAATTTCCGTCAAGTTTTCCAGATTTTTTTCCCCTTCATATTAAATTTTTCCCTGAGAATATTAGGTATTGGGTACCTGGTTACCTTCATAGATAGAAAAACCTATCTCCTATCTCTTCCGGGGCCGTTTTCAAATCTAAAGAGGCTGAAATCTTCAGGTCGAAAAGTTGTAAGAGCTTTGACTCTCTCTTATCCGCATTACCGAATACACTAAAAGGAAAAGGCCCAGGTCGTTTGTTGAGACTAAAAAATGAAAAGAAAAAAAAATGATCAGTCAAGAATACCTTGTAAGCGCTAGGTTGCAGGTTGCAGATTCGATGTCCACCCGGTACGGATTTTATCCTATCTGTCTTCCTTCTATCTTCGATTTCGGCACGATAAGACCTCAGTAGTTACTGTTCGCGCTATCAAACCTCTTGAAAATAATAATAATAATAATAATAATAATAATAATAATAATAATAATAATAATAATACTCACCAGCTATCGTATTGAGGAACATCAAATACTAAAAGTTGGAGATCTCGCGCCGCTGCCACTTCTGCGTCATGTTGGAATTTCGCATCAACTGTCGCGGCGACATCATCGACGCGCGACGCGTCTGTGGAAGGCCATACTTGATGCCGACACCCACCCGGGGTAGCGCTTTGATGAC
>NW_007377587.1:251367-261822 GCF_000475195.1 Diaphorina citri
CCGCGCCCCCCCCCCCCCCTCGACAAAATCCTGGACACGACCCTGGCTACTATCGACTCATTCAAGTTTTCAAGTAGTTATAAAAGCATGTAGGTACTTTGTTAACTTTTTTCGCGTTCACCCTGTAAATACTTACCTATATAAAGTCTGTCTGGTACCTATGTAACTGTAAATCTATATAAATTAAATTTTTCTTTTGTCTTTCAGCATCACGTTGAAAAAAATCTGGTGTGAATATCACACGACTTTCCATAAATAAATCGTGATTTAGCCTACATCCTATTTATTTTGAGGCCAACCCACTCGGGAGTGGAAAAAAAAAAAAAAATCGGTTTTATGTACCTACATAGGTACTTTGTACATTGAATATTTCTAACCTCTTAGTCAGTACAGCTGAAAACCATCAAAAAGCTGTCAAAATTAGGTCGAAACACAGCTAACCGTTACTTTGATGAATGAAAAGTAGTTACTATAGAGCCGAAATGCCGCCAACCGCTGCACCGATTTTAACCAAAAGTTTCGTGTTGCATCATTGTCACATTTGTAGCCTACATACCAAATTTCAAGTCTAGCTCTTACCGTTCTTGACTTATTTTGTTTACACACACACATATACACACACGGACCAATGGCTGAAACTTTTAATGTAGGCTCTATTTTGATACAAAAAAAAAAAAATAATAGAAAGTAAAAATCTAAATCACGATTTATTTGTGGTGAAGCCGAGATCTGTCTTTTTTTATTCAAATCTAAACTAAACGTGCTACATTTTCGCTGCAGGCGGTTTTTCAAAAAGACCTACAGATTTGCCGTAATTTCCATTTAAAGGCATTTTTGAAAATTTCTTTCGATTTATTTTGTAAATAACTTTTTTAGAAATCATTTGACAAAAAATATAGCGAAACAAAAGTTGTAGATAATTTTCTTAGCAATAAATGATGTATATTATGTTTATATTTAATGCACAGGGACGCAGCTACGGCCATTCTTAGGCGGAGCGGCCTGTTTTCCTTACCTAAAATTTACACGGGGAAACACTCGCAATGCTTTCTAAAAAAAAAAAAAAAATAAATAAATAAATAACCCGTAGGAAACTAATTTTTTGCCAGATGATAGAAGACCTTGATTGATTAAGTTCCTCGAAATTTGGATGTTTTCCTCCATGTGCTTCCTCAGATACGACCACTTGAATGTAGCTCTGCGAGCCTTTGCGGAAATGCCGATATGCCCATTTTTGAAAATAATTAATAAAAATAATAGAAAGTAAAAATTAAAACTAAATTTACCTTACATGTCGTTTGTCACAATAATATTTTGTATTCAAAAATGGAACTCAACTCCTTTACAGTATAGGTACCTACTGGAACTGCCCAATCGAGAATAAAGTTTTTGATTGTCAATTTAAGAAAAGGAAAACGTCAAATTTTAAAAACTTCACAGAATCCAAAAAGAAAGAAAGAAAAAAAAAAAAAAACAATTTCATTGTGGTTCAATTCGTACAATGTAAGAAGCGCACTAGAGTACTCTATCAAAGGAACCTGTCAGGTGGCATATTATGTACAAATACAAAGAAAGTAAAAATTGACCATCCATAATCGTCCAAGTCTTGTTTTTTTCTCTCTCTCTTATGGTGGTGCAAAATTGCCCTCAATGGTGCAAAGTAACCCCAAGTTACCTACATATAATCCCTATTACACATTGAACTTATCACTAGTTCTCAAATAAAAGAAGCTTGGTAAATCAGCCCTCCTCACCTCCCGAAATTTCTCATCTAATCAAAATTTTGGGCGAGAACCGCTGCCTATGATAAAAATATGTATTTTAATAACTACAATTTTATTTATTTTAAATTTAATAGCGCTCAGAATTTTGTTATTGATTAGGTAGAAATGTATCTAATAGTTTTTCTACTTACCTAAGAGACGTGAAAAATAGAAAGAAAAAAAAAAATCCAGCTCAAAAAGAAAGAAAAAAAAAAAAGAACTTCACAGGAACGTTGGAACACACAAACTAAACAGTTTTACAGTTCCCATGATGAAAATGTTGAAAAAAAAAAACCAATGGGGTAATAAAAATACAGAAAGGAAGAAAAAAAAAAAAAATACGAGTGAAACAAAATAAGTTAAACCCAACTAAGCCAGGGCACAAGGAAGAATGATGTATGAAATGTTCCATCTGAAAACAAGAGGTCAGATGTTGAAGATAAAAAGTAGGAGGTCAGGTTGATAAGCCTCAGCATTTTCATTGGTCAGCCTTTCCGAGTTTGAGTAATTTGTTCACACTGGACTGCATTAGGGTGCATCTAGACTACAGTCGACTAGAAACACTTCCCCACTATTTTTTTTTTTAGATTCAGCATGGCTGAACCAAAGATATTCCGCTTTGGACGTACACACTTCTTGCTGCCATAGGCCAGTTAATATGTATTTTCAATGGTTATCTGAAAGAGGACCTCTGAGTGAAATTTTGCTTTTTCATGTTAAGGAATTTGTTTTAAGACATGGGTTTCTGTGGGGGAAAAAACAATAATTTATTTAAATTCATGCTGACCTTTTATGAAGGTTAGCTAAACTACAGTATATCCATCATTTACCTACATCATACAGGGTGTCCACCAATGTATGACCCACTCAAATTGCTTCGAATCTGTTGGAATTTTCGAAAAATAAACAAGCTGGGCCCGTCCCTCCGGGAATTTTTTAGCCTGTAGTTTACTCGATCGTGGTTAAAGAAAATTAGTACCTATGTACTATTATTACTCGCACTGCATGATCAAATAAATGATCTTGTGTGAAAAATCACACAAGATCATTTATTTGATTATTTCAATAGCTGCACTAGAAAGTTTTTAATGCCCATTATTACCATAAAAACGGCAAAATTTCTTGAAATCACCGATTCTCGAACCCGTAACTCCTTAACTGTCAGTCGGAGAGTTTTTAAAGTGGCACCAGTCGATTTTTCGGAGAAAAATACATTACATTAGATGACATATTTTTTTGTACATAAATTTCAACTGGAAACTTGTGAGGCTCAAAAACATTGTTACACTTCTTACATGCATTTTCCCTATGCTAAATACATAGGAGAATGAGAAGTGAACAGCATGTATATTGAACGCATTTTCCGGGAAAACGGTTGCTCCTATGAGAAAGTGCTTATAGTCATTTTTGTAGGAAATTTTGTCCAGAACAATTTGGGATTTGCGCTAGGATTTACGGTTTCTTAAATAGAAGCAAAAAACCTTGAAACTCGCGACTTACGCCCTTCTGGTGTCACAACGGTAAGTTGTAGGACAAAATGGAAGTAACAATTTAGAAGGGAATTTAATTTTCAACAAAATCGATCGGAATACTTTTTTCGCTAGAACCGACGGTTTTTGAGATATTTGCAAAAAAAAAAAAAAAACTAAAAAAAGTCACGAAAAATGACACTTACGCCCTTCTAGTTCCGCTAACCGTTAAGTCTCGGCTTGAGACTTTTGACCCCTTATTCAGGACACCATCCCGGACCTTTTGGGCAAAAAATCAGAACTACACCATTTTTTTCCGTCAAACCTTAATTTTCGGGCTTCGTTTCCTGGACTATATCTGAAATGTACCTGTGTGACATATCATTTCAGGATGTTTTTCCTTCATAAATCACATGTGGTGACATCAGATTTGGATTGAGACCATTTTTCGCAAATTCGCAAAGTTGGCGAATCGACAAAGTGATTGAAATGCACCTGTGTCAGATTTTGGATTGAGACCATTTTTCGCGAATTCGCGAAATTTGCAAAAAAATGGTGTTTTAAAAGATAAAACAACTACCCTGAATTTCAGCTTCTCATCTTTAGCCGTTCAAAAAATATTCAGAAGTCCCCGGACTAAATAAACACTGTATGAAGAACATGTTTCTAGCTCAGGGACGGAACTCGGATGGTAAATTTCAGATATGGGACGGAACTCGGAGCCCCCCGTCACCCACAAAAAATTCATGGAATATAACAGTACAGGATGGAATGTGACAATTTTAAGTAACCTATGTTACCCGGAGTACTCTTTTTAACCACAAAAAATTTCATCAAAATCGGTCGTGCCGTTTTCTCGTGAAAAGAGGACAGCGAAGGATCTATTTCAGCGTAACATACATACATACAAAAAAATTCTCACTATTTTATATTTCAAGCGAACCTTATATATGTATTTTTCTACAATTTTTAGCTATGTATTTACAAAGCTATGTATTTACAAAAGATTCTCAAATTTTATTTACTACGATGGGGTTAAACCAACTTACTCGTAGTCGCGTCGAGTATGTCGCTTCAGTACGGTTTGATGTGCGGAACCCCAGCAAACACAAACGAAATGATATATTTTTTGAATCATTAGGGTAAATATTGGAGTTAGCCTTTTAATAGGTACTTTTTATTTTCAAAGAATGTATGGAGATAAAAACAAATGTAATTTAGGTACAAGAAAAAAAAAAAAAAAAAAAAAAAAAAAAAAAGGGGGTTTTAGCTGCGCGCTCGCGGGGCTTCGCGGGGTTGTACGTATGGTCGGGCTTCGCGCTCCCGGGGCTTCGCACGGTTGTGCATACGGTCGCGCTGCGCGCTCCTGGGGCTTCGCATGGTTGTGCATGCGGTCGCGCTCCCTTTTTTACGGTTGCGCTGCGCGCTCTCGGGGCTTCGCTGTTGTGCATGCCGTGGTGCTGCGCGCTCCCTATTACTACATAATATATGTTCCTACATACTTTCATCTTTCATGTAATGATTTAAAATCAAGACTAGAGCCCGTTCTTTTTTTTTAGATCTGTCTGTACTTACATTTCTGAATCGTGAAATTTTTAGTTATTCTTACTCCTTGTATCCACGATTCTAAAAATCACATTGAAAATATTTCTGTCCGTTTGATACGACCTTTTGTTGTCCTCTTTTCACAAGAAAACGGCTCGATCGATTTTGATGAAATTTTTTGTAGTTATCAAGAAGAGTACTCAGGGTGACATAGGCTACTTAAAACTGTCACATTGCATCCTGATTCAAAATTTCGGCGGTTCAAAGTAATGTTAGTAATGTCTATTATGCTGCACTGTAGTTTGGTGTGGTGGTCCCGTACAAAGAACGGGTCAACCACTAGTAATGACTAGTATAGTATACAATACTACTTCGTCCCCAAAGCGAAGAGAAAAGAAGGTCTCAAGGTACCTAGTACTCGTAGAAATCTACGGGGCGAGGGTGAGGGTCAGCATGCCAGACAGCCTTGTTAGTTTGGACGGTAGCGTGTCTGCGCTAGGTCACGGATTCAATTCCCGCCCGGGGCGGGTTTTATATGAAACAGATAATGTTCGTCTTTCAGCAGTTCCCTCTATCAAACTTCTTCTTAAAAAATGGTAGGTGGATAGCATCTTTCACTCACATGGAAGAAATGAATACAAGACAAAACCTTCCGGCCTAGTTAGCTTGAAGGTTAGCGCGTCTGTCTTGTACGCGCTAGCTCGCCGGTTCGATTTCCTCACGGGGCAAAGTTTAGCCTAAACATATAGCTAAATTTCGTTCTCGGAACGGCTGGCTTTCTCCTAACCTATCTTTCTTAAATCTTCGCTTTCGTGACGATAAGACACTTATATAGTTCATTACAAAAAGCTGATGTGAATATCACGTCTCAAAAAAAAAAAAAAAAAAAATGGAAACAAATATCGCATAATTGGCTAATTAATTAAAAGTTCATTATTAAGTTAAACTTACAATTCATTAGCCTTTCAGCTGACGTTTGTGTCACATTTACATGGTCTATTCTCTCTGGAAAAAAAGAAAAAAAAATACAAAGAAGTTGCCGTTCAAATAGACTTTTTAAACAAACAGAATATTATTCAAACAAACAACTCCTATGTATTCAATCGAGTAAATACAAATCATTCATCGAAATATGATATCAATAATTAGCTACAAATGAAAGAAATGGCTGATTTCGTTATCAGTAATTGACAACGTAAAATCAAAGGTCCATAATGTTACAAATGGGGACTCACTGGTAAGTACCTACTTATCTCCGATGATGACATATATATTAATCACTCACAATGAACCTTTTTCTTTCTGTCAACTAATGAAATCAATTAATTTTATTCAGGGTGGTAGTGACCACTGAGAGTGATGCATCATGAAAATACAGAGTGTTTATAAAGTCCGGAGACCCCTTTTTAGTCCGTCCTTCCTTTATTATTGCAATAGTAATAAAAAGGTATAAGGGACGGACTATTGTAGGTATTCGCCTCGGTGTCGTCTGTCTGTCGGTCTGTGCCCATAGAAGGACTTATCCAAACCTGGTCGACCTATATATCAAATTAAAGGTCTTTTTACCAGGAACACGAAAATGGTGGTGATAGAAAAATCAAATCAATAATAATAAACTGAATAATAAACAAATTAGGTACCTAGGTACTGATTTTCTTTAATCACGATCGAATAAACTACAGGCTAAAAAATTCACGGAGGGACGGGCCCAGCTTGTTTTAGTTTTTTGCAAATAGGTATCTCGAAAACCGTTGGTTCTAGCGAAAAAAGCATTCCGATTAATTTTGTTGAAAATTAAATTCCCTACAAAATGGTTACTTCCATTTTGAAGCAACCTCCGTGGCCGAGTGGGTATCACTCTAGGCTTGCACGCAGGAGGTCCGGGTTCGATTCCCGGCGGGGCCGAGGTTTTTTCGGCTCTATGCTTGGAGTTCGGGGTGCACTCAGCCTCGTGAGGACAATTGAGTAGCTACTTTAATTGAGTAGCGACCAGTGGCGGCATTAAAAGTCTGAAAAACCGCCAGAAAACGGCCGAAATTTCGCACTTTTGTCAGTTTTTTGCTTATAACTCCTAAACCGTGCGTTCCATTAGAAAAAAAACAAACAAAAATGTGCAACCTTGAAAGGACTCCTTTAAAAACTCCTAATAATGTCTCCTAGCACACACACACACACACACACACACACACACATTTTTTTTTTTATCGACTGTATAGTACAATACATTTTTCGGCTCTGTGCTTGGATTTCGGGGTGTACTCAGCCTCCTGAGGACAATTGAGTAGCTACTTTAATCGAGTAGCGACCAGTGGCGGCATTACCAGAGTAAAAAGAAAAATTATAGATGATATGTCAGGTGGATGGGTGATTATCCGATTTTTACCAAATTGTTACAGTCGCGTCCTTGGACCATACCGGGATAGCATACCAAATTGTTTTTTTTCTATATTTATGTAGTCTAGTCTAGGGGGGTGAGATGGAATCGCCACCCTGCTACGCCCATGAATATTCGTGTTTACATTAGAACAATGAAGAGAATGAATCATCCAGTGGTTTTTATGGAGATGAGAATAAATTAATTTTCTCAATAAGTAATCATTATTGACTGAACGGTACCTGTTATAGGGAGTTAGGTACCTACATATACTTAATGAGTCTCAACATACTACATCTGTCTTGGAGATAAATAAGGTAAATAAGAGTTTTTTTTTACCTAAATACCTACCTACATTTCTGTTGTTCTCAACATTAGAAGAAAAAAAAAATCTGGTGTGAACATCACACGACTTTCTATTACATTTGCAGAATACGTAGGTATTTGAAAAGAAATAGAAAGTAAAAAAAAATGTAATAAAAGGGAAATTTGTTGACACAGGGGAGTATCGAACCCGCAATTTCTCAACTGTAAGTCGGACAGTTCTAAAAGTTTCACCATTCGATTCGGCGTGAAAAATCCCATGGGACCCATGGGATCAACTATATTCACTTGCTCATTTGGTAACGGTTCACGAATAAAAGGGAAATTTGTCGACACAGGGAAGTATCGAACCCGCAACTTCTCAACCGTAAGTCAGAAAGTACTAAAAGTAGCACCATTCGATTCGGCGTGAAAAATCACATTGATTAGAATATTCACATCCGAATGACCAAATGTTTTCGATGTCTCTTACCGTTTATACGAAATAAGGGTTAAGCAAAAATGACTTTGGTTAATATCAGGATGGGTGACAATCCGATTTTTACCAAATTGTTACAGTCGCGTCCTTAGACCATACCGGGATAGCATACCAAATTTCATCGCATTACGACAAACCGTTCTTGAGATATTTTATTCACAACCTTTTCAACATTTTCCACGAAATAAGGGTTAAGTAACAATTACTTTGGTTGATATATGGATGGGTGACTATCCGATTTTCACCAAATTGTTACAGTCGCGTCCTTGGACCATACCAGGATAGCATACCAAATTTCATCGCTTTACGACAAACCCTTCTTGAGATATTTTGTTCACAACCTTTTCAAATTTTTCCACGAAATGAGGGTTAAGCAACAATTACTTTGGTTAAAATATTCACATCCGAATGACCAAAAATGTTTTCGATGTCTCTTACCGTTTATACAAAATAAGGGTTAAGCAACAATGACTTTGGTTAATATCAGGATGGGTGACAATCCGATTTTTACCAAATTGTTACAGTCGCGTCCTTGCACCATACCGGGATAGCATACCAAATTTCATCGCTCTACAACAAACCGTTCTTGAGATATTTTGTTCACAACATTCTACTTTTTCCCATTTAAACCTGTAGTAACAAACGTACGTACATACGTACGTACGTACGTAACGTACAGACCATGGGCTAAAAACCACTTTTTGGAATCAGGGGACCCCAAAACGGATATTTCCACCCATTTCCCGATTTTGAAAATTTGGACCGATTGCAATACTTTCATTACTAGTATAGCTCCGCTATACTGTAGTAATAGAAAGTAAAAAAATCTGGTGTGAACATCACACGACTTTCTATTACATTAAGTCGGACAGTTCTAAAAGTTTCACCATTCGATTCCGCGTGAAAAATCACATGAGATTGACTATTCACTTGCTTATTTGGTAACGGTTCACAAATAAAAGAGAAATTTGTTGACACAGGGGAGTATCGAACCCGCAACTTCTCAAATGTAAGTCAGAGAGTGCTAAAAGTAGCACCATTCGATTCCCCGTGAAAAATCACATGGGATCAACTATTCACTTGCTTATTTGGTAACGGTTCACAAATAAAAGAGAAATTTGTTGACACAGGGGAGTATCGAACCCACAACTTCTCAACTGTAAGTCGGACAGTTCTAAAAGTTTCACCATTCGATTCCGCGTGAAAAATCACATGAGATTGACTATTCACTTGCTTATTTGGTAACGGTTCACAAATAAAAGAGAAATTTGCTGACACAGGGGAGTATCGAACCCGCAACTTCTCAAATGTAAGTCAGAGAGTGCTAAAAGTAGCACCATTCGATTCCCCGTGAAAAATCACATGGGATCAACTATTCACTTGCTTATTTGGTAACGGTTCACAAATAAAAGAGAAATTTGCTGACACAGGGGAGTATCGAACCCGCAACTTCTAAACTGTAAGTCAGAGAGTGCTAAAAGTAGCACCATTCGATTCCCCGTGAAAAATCACATGGGATCAACTATTCACTTGCTTATTTGGTAACGGTTCACAAATAAAAGAGAAATTTGCTGACACAGGGGAGTATCGAACCCGCAACTTCTAAACTGTAAGTCAGAGAGAAAAAATAACTGTAAAAGGTCGAAAATTCAATTTTTATTTTCCGTTCTAATGAAAGAGTTCAAATATGTGTGACGTCAGACTTTACGCAGTTGTTTTTTTCGTCCGTTAGGTAGCGCCCCTATGCAAGCGCGCTAGCGGAGGAGCAGAAAGTACTGCGCAGAAACGTATGCGCACAAACACATTAATGCGTTGCCTGCGAGGGAGCTTTGCTCGGGACATTTGATGTGACGTCTTCGCCTACGGGAGCGTATGCCGTGACGTCAAAGTTCACGATTTACCGTTATTTTTTAAATTGATTTATCTCGGGATCGAGAAGTCGTAGAACAAAAAGAAAAATTCCGTTGGTCCTCATTTTTCCTGCTCTATGACTTTGAAACATCACCCAAGTATAAGCGCCTGATATTGTGGGCAGATTTGGTTTTTACGTATTTTCTTAACCACCCTGAATTTATTATTTTTTACCTTGTGTAAGTACACATCAGGGAACTCAGATCCTATGTATAGGTGCTATCTACTCGTTGCATCCCTGATCTGAAATTCACAAAATGATCAACATTTTAGGAGTTATTATATTATAGAAGAACTTTCACAAATGATCAACTTTCTGGGTAGGTATTATAGGGTTAGGTAGCACGCCAAAAGAACTTTCACAAATGATCAACTTTCTGGGTATTATAGGCAGTGGCGTAGCGTCCATATAAGGCGTGTATGGCGGCCATACACTCGAAATTTCACTCAAATACCCTTAAATATTGACTTTAAGTTAGGTCTCGCGCAAAAAGAACTTTCACAAATGATCAACTTTTTTACTTTCCTTATCCTATAGGAAGGAAAGTAATGTAATCGGGTCAAATTTTCGATGGTCAGTTTTTAATGAAA